>NC_058090.1:83704196-83861442 GCF_014858855.1 Bufo gargarizans
GAAAGAAGACACCCTAAGGTATTCGCTGAGGGGCATATTGAGTCCATGAAAGATTGAAATTTTTGTCCCAAGTTAGCGGAAAGCGAGACTTTGTGAGAAAAAAAACATGCCCCTCATTGAATACCTTGGGGTGTCTTCTTTTCAAAATGGGGTCACATGTAGGGTATTTATACTGCCCTGGCATTTTAGGGGCCCTAAAGCGTGAGAAGAAGTCTGGGATCCAAATGTCTAAAAATGCCCTCCTAAAAGGAGTTTGGGCCCCTTTGCGCATCTAGGCTGCAAAAAAGTGTTTCACATGTGGTATTGCCCTACTCAGGAGAAGTTGGGCAATGTGTTTTGGGGTGTCATTTTACATATACCAATGCTGGGTGAGATAAATATCTTGGTCAAATGCCAACTTTGTATAAAAAAAATGGGAAAAGTTGTCTTTTGTCAAGATATTTCTCTCACCCATTATGGGTATATGTAAAAAGAAACCCCAAAACACATTTCCGAACTTCTCCTGAGTACAGCGATACCACATGTGTGACACTTTTTTGCAGCCTAGGTGGGCAAAGGGGCCCACATTCCAAAGAGCACCTTTAGGATTTCACAGGGCATTTTTTACACATTTTGATTTCAAACTACTTCTCACGCATTAGGACCCCTAAAATGCCAGGGCAGTATAACTATGCCACAAGTGACCCCATTTTGGAAAGAGGACACCCCAAGGTATTCCGTGAGGGGCATGGCGAGTTCCTAGAATTATTTATTTTTTGTCACAAGTTAGCGGAAAATGATGATTTTTTTTTTTCTTACAAAGTCTCATATTCCACTAACTTGTGACAAAAAATAAAAACTTCCATGAACTCACTATGCCCATCACAAAATACCTTGGGGTGTCTTCTTTCCAAAATGGGGTCACTTGTGGGGAAGGTATACTGCCCTGGCATTTTAGGGGCCCTAATGCGTGAGAAGTAGTTTGAAATCAAAATGTGTAAAAAATGCCCTGTGAAATCCTAAAGGTGCTCTTTGGAATGTGGGCCCCTTTGCCCACCTAGGCTGCAAAAAAGTGTCACACATGTGGTATCCCCGTACTCAGGAGAAGTTGGGCAATGTGTTTTGGGGTGTCATTTTACATATACCCATGCTGGGTGAGAGAAATATCTCGGCAAAAGACAACTTTTCCCATTTATTTTATACAAAGTTGGCATTTGAACGCGATATTTCTCTCACCCAGCAGTTTAGGTAAAAAAAATCAATGAACTTGGGTCAATAATGGCATGAGAATGTAGATTTAGTTGCTGTTACGGAGACATGGTTTAATGAAAGAAATGACTGGGACATAACCATACCAGGGTACTCTTTATACAGAAGAGACAGAGAAGGCAAGAAAGGAGGAGGAGTGGCCCTGTATGTGAAAGATAGCATTAAATCTAACCTAATACAAGTTGGTGAGGCCAGCATAGAGTCAGTTTGGGTTACGTTGCAGTTTGCTAATCATGCAGTAACTCGTGTAGGTGTGATATATAGACCACCTGATCAAGTTAAAGAACTAGATGATCTACTAGTTGAAGAAATAGCTAAAATGACAATGAAAGGAGAAGTTATCATTATGGGAGATTTCAATCTTCCAGATATAAACTGGAAAACCAAAATAGCAAGTTCTACCAGGAGTACAGATATTCTAAATTCCCTACTGGGGTTATCCCTACAACAAATGGTTGAGGAGCCAACCCGGAGGGAGGCCATTTTGGATTTGATATTCACAAATGGGGATTCGGTATATGATGTCATTGTAGGCGAAACCTTGGGATCTAGTGATCACCAGTCAGTGTGGTTTAATATAAGAACTGTGAAAGAGTCCCACCACACAAAAGCAAAAGTTTTAGATTTTAGAAAAACTGACTTTTCAAAAATGAAATTAGTCATAAATGAGTCCTTATCAGACTGGAACGGATTACATGGAGTCCAGGAGAAATGGGACTACTTAAAAGGTGCATTATTGAAGGCAACAGAAAATTGCATTAGACTTGTCAGTAAAAGCAAAAAAAGGAAGAGACCACTGTGGTACTCAGCAGAAGTGGCCCAAATCATTAAAAATAAAAAGCTAGCATTTTGTAATTATAAAAAACCCCAAAGCAATGAAGATAAGGAAATCTACAAGATTAGGCAGAAAGAGGCCAAGCAAGTTATAAGAACTTCTAAAGCTCAGGCAGAAGAAAAACTAGCTCAGTCTATGAAAAAAGGGGATAAGACATTCTTCAGATATATAAATGAAAAAAGGAAATTAAAACAAGGAATAACTAAATTAAAAACAAAGGACGGAAGGTATGTAGAAGAGAATAAAGGGCTAGCGGACTGCCTTAATGAATACTTCAGTTCAGTTTTTACAAAAGAAAAAGAAGGAGAAGGACCTCCACTAGAAAGGATGACTAATAAATCATTTGATGCATGTGTCTTTACAGAGGAAGATGTTCTAAGTTTGCTGTCTAAAGTGAAGACAAATAAGTCACAGGGGCCTGATGAGATACACCCAAAATTATTAAAAGAGCTTAGTGGTGAGCTGGCAATACCTTTAACAGATTTATTTAACCAATCATTAGTAACAGGAGTCGTCCCGGAAGATTGGAAATTGGCAAATGTCGTGCCCATTCACAAGAAAGGTAGTAGGGAGGAATCGAGCAACTATAGACCAGTGAGTCTGACATCAATAGTAGGCAAATTAATGGAAACCCTATTAAAGGATAGGATTGTGGAACATCTAAAATCCCATGGATTGCAAGATGAAAAACAACATGGGTTTACTTCAGGGAGATCATGTCAAACAAATCTTATAGATTTTTTTGACTGGGTGACTAAAATAATAGACGGTGGAGGTGCAGTAGACATCGCATATCTAGATTTTAGTAAGGCTTTTGACACTGTCCCACATAGAAGACTTATCAATAAACTGCAGTCATTGAGCATGGACTCCCATATTGTTGAGTGGATTAGGCAGTGGCTGAGTGACAGACAACAGAGGGTTGTAGTCAATGGAGAACATTCAAAACAAGGTCATGTTACCAGTGGGATTCCACAGGGATCTGTACTGGGACCAATTTTGTTTAATATCTTCATAAGTGACATTGCAGAAGGCCTCGATGGTAAGGTTTGTCTTTTTGCTGATGACACAAAGATATGTAACAGGGTTGATGTTCCTGGAGGGAAACGCCAAATGGAAAAGGATTTAGGAAAACTAGAAGAATGGTCAGAACTCTGGCAACTGAAATTTAATGTGGATAAGTGCAAGATAATGCACCTGGGGCGTAAAAACCCAAGGGCAGAATATAGAATATTTGACACAGTCCTGACCTCAGTATCTGAGGAAAGGGATTTAGGAGTAATTATTTCAGAAGACTTAAAGGTGGGAAGACAATGTAATAGAGCAGCACGAAATGCCAGCAGAATGCTTGGATGTATAGGGAGAGGAATAAGCAGTAGAAAGAGTGAAGTGCTTATGCCGCTGTACAGAACACTGGTGAGACCTCACTTGGAGTATTGTGCGCAGTACTGGAGGCCATATCTCCAGAAGGATATAGATACTCTAGAGAGAGTTCAGAGAAGAGCTACTAAACTAGTACATGGATTGCAGGATAAAAAACTTACCAGGAAAGGTTAAAAGACCTTAATATGTATAGCTTGGAAGAAAGAAGAGACAGAGGGGATATGAGAGAAACTTTTAAATACATAAAGGAGGAGAGCATATTTAGGCCCCATGCACACGGCCGTGTTTCACAGCCGTGTGCGGGCTGTGGAACCGCGGCCTGGATCCCTCCTGTGAGCTGGAGCGCACGGCGTCACTGGTTGCTATGACGCCGTGCGCTCCCTGCTGCCGGCCGCTATACAGTAATACACTGGTATGATCTATACCAGTGTATTACTTTACTGTGCCGGCAGCAGGGAGCGCACGGCGTCATAGCAACCAGTGACGCCGTGCGCTCCAGCTCACAGGAGGGATCCAGGCCGCGGTTCCACGGCCCGCACACGGCTGTGAAACACGGCCGTGTGCATGGGGCCTTAAAAGAAGAAAAACTACCACAAGAGGACACAGTTTTAAATTAGAGGGGCAAAGGTTTAAAAGTAATATCAGGAAGTATTACTTTACTGAGAGAGTAGTGGATGCATGGAATAGCCTTCCTGCAGAAGTGGTAGCTGCAAATACAGTGAAGGAGTTTAAGCATGCATGGGATAGGCATAAGGCTATCCTTCATATAAGATAGGGCCAGGGACTATTCATAGGATTCAGATATATTGGGCAGACTAGATGGGCCAAATGGTTCTTATCTGCCGACACATTCTATGTTTCTATGTATATGTAAAATGACACCCCAAAACACATTGCCCAACTTCTCCTGAGTACGGCGATACCACATGTGTGACACTTTTTTGCAGCCTAGGTGGGCCACATTCCAAAGAGCACCTTTAGGATTTCACAGGGCATTTTTTACACATTTTGATTTCAAACTACTTCTCACACATTAGGGCCCCTAAAATGCCAGGGCAGTATAACTACCCCACAAGTGACCCCATTTTGGAAAGAAGACACCCCAAGGTATTTCGTGATGGGCATAGTGAGTTCATGGAAGTTTTTATTTTTTGTCACAAGTTAGTGGAATTTGAGACTTTGTAAGGAAAAAAAATAAATCATCATTTTCCGCTAACTTGTGACAAAAAATAAAAAGTTCTATGAACTCACTATGCCCATCAGCGAATACCTTAGGGTGTCTACTTTCCGAAATGCGGTTACTTGTGGGGTGTTTCTACTGTCTGGGGATTGTAGAACCTCAGGAAACATGACAGGTGCTCAGAAAGTCAGAGCTGCTTCAAAATGCGGAAATGTACATTTTTGTACCATAGTTTTGTAAACACTATAACTTTTAGGCCTCTTTCACACTTGCGTTGTCCGGATCCGGCGTGTACTCCACTTGCCGGAATTACACACCGGATCCGGAAAAACGCAAGTGAACTGAAAGCATTTGAAGACGGATCCGTCTTCAAAATGCTTTCAGTGTTACTATGGCAGCCAGGACGCTATTAAAGTCCTGGTTGCCATAGTAGTAGTGGGGAGCGGGGGAGCGGTATACTTACAGTCCGTGCGGCTCCCGGGGCGCTCCAGAATGACGTCAGAGTGCCCCATGCGCATGGATGACGTGCCATGCGATCACGTGATCCATGCGCTTGGGGCGCCCTGACGTCACTCTGGAGCGCCCCTGGGAGCCGCACGGACGGTAAGTATACTGCTCCCCCGCTCCCCACTACAGTTTACCATGGCTGCCAGGACTTTAGCGTCCCGGCAGCCATGGTAACCATTCAGAAAAAGCTAAACGTCGGATCCGGCGATGCGCCGAAACGACGTTTAGCTTAAGGCCGGATCCGGATCAATGCCTTTCAATGGGCATTCATTCCGGATCCGGCCTTGCGGCAAGTCTTCAGGATTTTTGGCCGGAGCAAAAAGCGCAGCATGCTGCGGTATTTTCTCCGGCCAAAAAACTTTCCGGTCCGGAACTGAAGACATCCTGATGCATCCTGAACGGATTTCACTCCATTCAGAATGCATTAGGATAAAACTTATCAGGATTCTTCCGGCATAGAGCCCCGACGACGGAACTCTATGCCGGAAGAAAAGAACGCAGGTGTGAAAGAGCCCTTACCTAAACCATTTTTTTTTTTACCCAAACATTTTTTTTTTATCAAAGACATGTAGAACAATAAATTTAGAGAAAAATTTATATATAGATGTTGTTGTTTTTTAAAGATTTTACAACTGAAAGTGAAAAATATCATTTTTTGCAAAAATTTCGGTAAATTTCGATTCATAACAAAAAAAGTAAAAATGTCAGCAGCAATGAAATACCACCAAATGAAAGCTCTATTAGTGAGAAGAAAAGGAGGTAAAATTCATTTGGGTGGTAAGTTGCATGACCGAGCAATAAACGGTGAAAGTAGTGTAGTGCAGAATTGTAAAAAGTGGTCTGGTCATTAAGGGGGTTTAAGCTAGGGGGGCTTAGGTGGTTAAAACACAAGTTCGCTCAACACTACTGGAAGACTGTAAGAGGTTCCTGTACAGCTCAGGTCCTCCTATCGTCAGGTCAGCATTATAGTATTACACCGCATACTGTACCCAGTCTCCATTATCTGTCACTTTTTTACGTTATAGAGCAGTGATGGAGAGACCTCCAGCGGGAAAAGGTGCGATATTAACTGATGAGCGCTCATTAGTAAAGAGCAGGAGGAGCAGGGAGCAGTCATTATGTCACCGCTAGGGGTGCACTGACGTTACTCACTGCACCCTGGTCCTCTTCACCCGGCGCTGGCACAACCCTATGTTCTGACAGTGTACAGTTTCAGTGCGCATAGAAGCTAACTATGACCTGACGCTGTGAAGCGCTGCCCATTGAACACATGTGGAGAGGTCAAGAGCCAGAGTGGTAGCGGCGCCCGGAGGAGGAGATGAGGGGAGTTTTTTTTTTTTTTCCATCTGCTCTGAGGTCTGCATTTAGGGGCAGATGGGTTCGGTGCTGGTTATAGGGGAAGCAGTAGTCTGATTTGGGGTGAATACATTCTGGGTGCAATCCGAGGTCTGTATGATTTTTTGAGTCTGTTTTAATTTTTGTCTGTTCTGGGAATCTATTAATTCTGGTGTGGGAGTTTGTTACATTTGGGGTCTCACCTAGGGTCTATAATAAGAAGGGGTTGCCCAGCTATGTGAAACTTATGATTAGGATGCTACCAAAAAGGCTGTGACACCTCTCTCTTCTCACCACTAGGGGAGCTCTTGGCGTCATTTCCAGACGTGGACGTCTAGACTTGGGCCCATGTGACAAACGTATTTGCTGTACATGTGATACATGATATAGAGATATATATATATATATATATATATATATATATATATATCACACACACCAATAAGCCCACCACACATATGTCGGCTGTGTCCAGCCTGCTATTTTAGGCTGGGAGCCTATATCTGCACCGCACTTCAGTGCACGGATCTGGCATCTCTCCACTGATAGCGCCGGACAGAGAAGCGGAGCGTGCAGCATTTTCCTGTCCGGCACTATTTGGCATCCAGCATCACAACTGTAGACCAGATGTATGAAAACCATCCCATAGAAAACTATGATATCAGGTCTGGCTTCAGTTCCCCCGCAGCGTTTTCCACTTCATTGTTTGAATTTGAGACGCCAGCATCCGATTCGTAGGTAATGGACTGAGGCATCGCTAAGATACGTCCATCAATGTCAGATAAGTGCGAATACCTACTCTGGACCTGCTCCTATCTCCTGAAGTGGAGTAGAGCACACTGCGCATGTGTCTCATGCTCTCCATTCACTGCTAGGCAAAAATAGCTGAGCAAGTGCCCCCATAGAGTCATACTCTATAGGAATACAGCTGCATTCACCGCCCATCTGCCCCCATATAGTGCACAGTATAGACTTTTTAGCCCAGATATTTCTGCATAGTCCTAGTCTACTACGCTTTTATATTCAGATAAATGGAGATTTTACTGTCATATACGACAAATGGATCAGAATTGATGTGGATCGGGCCTAAGGGTTTACTGTCTCAGAAAGTATAGAAAAAAGATAGTGTTTTATCACGTTAGCCATGTAAATATATGTGATGTTAATGGGAATGTGCCATCAGAAATCTACTGATTGTTTAAATCATGTTCTTATGTTAAACATAGCTTTGAAGAATGTTTGGTCATCTGGGCATAACTACTGTGAAGGGGGCACATATCTGGGCATAACTACTGTGAAGGGGGCACATATCTGGGCATAACTACTGTGAAGGGGGCACATATCTGGTCATAACTACTGTGAAGGGGGCACATATCTGGGCATAACTACTGTGAAGGGGCACATATCTGGGCATAACTACTGCGAAGGGGGCACATATCTGGCCATAACTACTGCGAAGGGGGCACATATCTGGCCATAACTACTGTGAAGGGGGCACATATCTGGCCATAACTACTGTGAAGGGGACACATATCTGGCCATAACTACTGTGAAGGGGACACATATCTGGGCATAACTACTGTGAAGGGGACACATATCTGGGCATAACTACTGTGAAGGGGACACATATCTGGGCATAACTACTGTGAAGGGGGCACATATCTGGCCATAACTACTGTGAAGGGGGCACATATCTGGCCATAACCACTGTAAAGGGGGCACATATCTGGCCATAACTACTGTGAAGGGGGCACATATCTGGCCATAACTACTGTGAAGGGGGCACATATCTGGCCATAACTACACTGTGAAGGGGGCACATATCTGGCCATAACTACTGTGAAGGGGGCACATATCTGGCCATAACTACTGTGAAGGGGGCACATATCTGGCTATAACTACTGTGAAGGGGGCACATATCTGGCCATAACTACTGTGAAGGGGGCACATATCTGGGCATAACTACTGTGAAGGGGGCACATATCTGGGCATAACTACTGTGAAGGGGGCACATATCTGGGTATAACTACTGTGAAGGAAATATGTTTGGAGGTTGGATGTGAGTGGTGATAATGAGGTGGTGGAAAGGAAATTTGGTTGTGGTGATAAGAATCTGAGGTACGGAAAAAAGTTTGGACATAGGCTACTTTCACACTGGCGTTTTGTTTTCTGTTTGTCAGATCCATTCAGGGATCTCACAAGCGGTCAAAAACGGATCAGTTTTGCCCTTAATGCATTCTGAATGGATAAGCATCCGCTCAGAATGCATCAGTTTGCCTCCGGTTAGTCTCAATTTCGCTCTGGAGGCTGCCTGCAGAGTTTTGGTGTCCGTCTGACGAAACTGAGCCAAACGGATCTGTCCTGACACACAATGTAAGTCAATCGGGACTAATTTGTTTTCACTGACACAACATTGCGCAATAGAAAACGGATGTGTTTCCCATTGACTTGGTGTTCAAGACGGATCCGTTTTGGCTATGTTAAAGATAAAACAAATGGATCTGTTCTGAACGGATGCAGACGTTTGTATTATCTGAACGGATGCGTTTGTGCAGATCCATGACGGAGCCGCACCAAACGCGAGTGTGAAAGTAGCTTTACTTTCTAAAATTTATATTAGTATTTGTGTTTCTCGGCCTCCACAACATTTTTTGTATAGCACAAAGAATACTTCCGTTCATCTCTCATCACCAAGCTGCATCTTTCTGGAGAACACAGAACCCCCATCAGATAACAGCATTGGTTCGTCTCAAACCCACGGCCTCGCAACTGAAAGACACCTGTACTGACCACTGAGCCCAGTACTAGCAAGTTCAAAGAAGGTGAACGATGACATGAACGGGAGGAGAGGACGAGGAGGTGAACGATGACATGAACGGGAGGGGGGGGACGAGGAGGTGAACGATGACATGAATGAGAGGAGGCGACGAGGAGGTGAACGATGACATGAACGGGAGGAGGTGAACGATGACATTAACGGGAGGAGGCGACGAGGAGGTGAACGATGACATGAATGGGAGGAGGCGACGAGGAAGTGAACGATGACATGAACGGGAGGAGGCGACGAGGAGGTGAACGATGACATGAACGGGAGGAGGCGACGAGGAGGTGAACGATGACATGAACGGGAGGAGGCGACGAGGAGGTGAACGATGACATGAATGAGAGGAGGGGCCGAGGAGGTGAATGATGACAACGAGAGGAGAGCCTTCTGGTGACGAGATGTGTATGTAGTTCCAGGGATTCTCTTTGTTCCTAAGCCTCGCAACTGAAAGACACCTGTACTGACCACTGAGCCCAGTACTAGCAAGTTCAAAGAAGGTGAACGATGACATGAACGGGAGGAGAGGACGAGGAGGTGAACGATGACATGAACGGGAGGGGGGGACGAGGAGGTGAACGATGACATGAACGGGAGGGGGGGGGACGAGGAGGTGAACGATGACATGAACGAGAGGAGGCGACGAGGAGGTGAACGATGACATGAACGGGAGGAGGTGAACGATGACATGAACGGGAGGAGGCGAACGATGACATGAACGGGAGGAGGCGACGAGGAGGTGAACGATGACATGAATGGGAGGAGGCGACGAGGAAGTGAACGATGACATGAACGGGAGGAGGCGACGAGGAGGTGAACGATGACATGAATGGGAGGAGGCGACGAGGAGGTGAACGATGACATGAATGGGAGGAGGCGACGAGGAGGTGAACGATGACATGAACGGGAGGAGGCGACGAGGAGGTGAACGATGACATGAACGGGAGGAGGGGCCGAGGAGGTGAATGATGACAACGAGAGGAGAGCCTTCTGGTGACGAGATGTGTATGTAGTTCCAGGGATTCTCTTTGTTCCTAAGCCTCGCAACTGAAAGACACCTGTACTGACCACTGAGCCCAGTACTAGCAAGTTCAAAGAAGGTGAACGATGACATGAACGGGAGGAGAGGACGAGGAGGTGAACGATGACATGAACGGGAGGGGGGGACGAGGAGGTGAACGATGACATGAACGGGAGGGGGGGGACGAGGAGGTGAACGATGACATGAACGAGAGGAGGCGACGAGGAGGTGAACGATGACATGAACGGGAGGAGGGGCCGAGGAGGTGAATGATGACGAGAGGAGAGCCTTCTGGTGACGAGATGTGTATGTAGTTCCAGGGATTCTCTTTGTTCCTAAGCCTCGCAACTGAAAGACACCTGTACTGACCACTGAGCCCAGTACTAGCAAGTTCAAAGAAGGTGAACGATGACATGAACGGGAGGAGAGGACGAGGAGGTGAACGATGACATGAACGGGAGGGGGGGACGAGGAGGTGAACGATGACATGAACGGGAGGGGGGGGACGAGGAGGTGAACGATGACATGAACGAGAGGAGGCGACGAGGAGGTGAACGATGACATGAACGGGAGGAGGTGAACGATGACATGAACGGGAGGAGGCGACGAGGAGGTGAACGATGACATGAATGGGAGGAGGCGACGAGGAAGTGAACGATGACATGAACGGGAGGAGGCGACGAGGAGGTGAACGATGACATGAACGGGAGGAGGCGACGAGGAGGTGAACGATGACATGAATGGGAGGAGGCGACGAGGAGGTGAACGATGACATGAACGGGAGGAGGCGACGAGGAGGTGAACGATGACATGAACGGGAGGAGGCGACGAGGAGGTGAACGATGACATGAATGAGAGGAGGGGCCGAGGAGGTGAATGATGACAACGAGAGGAGAGCCTTCTGGTGACATGAACGGGAGGAGGTGAACGATGACATGAACGGGAGGAGGCGACGAGGAAGTGAACGATGACATGAACGGGAGGAGGCGACGAGGAGGTGAACGATGACATGAACGGGAGGAGGCGACGAGGAGGTGAACGATGACATGAACGGGAGGAGGCGACGAGGAGGTGAACGATGACATGAACGGGAGGAGGCGACGAGGAGGTGAACGATGACATGAATGAGAGGAGGGGCCGAGGAGGTGAATGATGACAACGAGAGGAGAGCCTTCTGGTGATGAGATGTGTATGTAGTTCCAGGGATTCTCTTTGTTCCTAAGCCTAGTATCACATACATGACCCAATTACCCCAAGGCACAATGTCATAAATGACTCTATTAAAGGCATAGTAGCCCCGGGTACACCGAGTGCAGGCTTCATCACAGGACACAAATGGCCAATGTCTATTACCAGCTGCAATAAACAGTAAGAGAACCCTCTGGAAGGATCATCTGACCAGCCCAAACCCGTGATGTAGCAGGGGCTTATTCCCCCTCACCCCAATGAGATCCTGTGCACACTTGGCCAAACTGAGCATGCAGGTGTACATGACAGATGGGAGTAAGAGCTGAAGTAAGCAGAAGGGACCTCTCCTCCACAATGTCACTTTACCTGCTCTTCAGGGTCTGTGGAAAGCAGGTCTAATTGTGGCCATTAGTAGCCGGTATCTTCTGTGACTGGAAACGAATAGAACCTGGATGGTCGGATAATGAGCAGCAGCTTCTCGGAAGGTTTTATTATTCTTTGCACTTGTATAAGTCATTCATCATCTGGTAGCTGCACCAAGAGAAACCTCAGGTTTAGGCTCCATTCACACGTCCGTTATAACACTCCATTTCCGTTCCGTTTTAAATCAGAACAATTTTTCGGATCCATTAATTTCAATTGCCTCAGCAAAAATGCGGACACCAATCATAGTGCTTTCCGAATCACTGAATCCGTTCCGTTTTCGAGTATGTGGATCCTGAAAAAAATGAAGCTTGTCCTACTTTCTGTCAGTTTTTCTGGTCCGTTGTCCATTTAAGTCAATGGATCTGCATAAAAACTGATGACATGCACAAAACCATCCGAATGTCATCAGTTTTTTAACTGATCAGTTGACAGGAAACTAAAAAAAAAAAAATTAAGTCCAGCCCTCAGTGCCTGTGGTGAGAAGTTCAGGTCATTTTCTGCTCTCCTGCAAAATGGCATATGAAGTGGACCGATTGATCACTATGATCCAGGAAGGGCCCTCTCTATGGGATACCAGACAAGAGGCCTACCAAAATAGGTCGCTAAAGGACCGGTGTTGGGAGGAAATTGCCCATGAACTTTTGCCATCCTCCTGGGACTCAGGCAACTTAGCCAAGAGGGAAAAAATAAGTGAGTAAATATATTATAATATGTGTAATTTTACTTTTCCATCTGTCCTAGAGCAGTATACTGTACGTGCTTGTCATTTTTTGGGGCTAATTAGAAAATTGCAGCTTCTAGACATGTGCATTCACTGCATTTATCAGAGATTTAAAACCTGTATACCTGCAATTGTAATACATCTACAACTCCCATCAAGCACTTTTTGTTTTCACCACTTTTTTTTTTTTGGGTACCCTAGCAACATCTATTCCTCCTCCTCTTTTTTCTTTTGTAAAAAACAACAAAAAAAAAATGGAATAACGGAAACACGGAACGGATTCGGAAGCACTTTAGTAAAAAAAACAGAAGGTTGTACTGAAAAACGGATCCGCAAAAAAAGGAACGTTTTTCTGGAAAAGTAAAAATACTGACGTGTGAATGGACCCTTAATCCGCTTTTCCAGATTCTCTCAGTAGGAGACGACAATCCTCCAGAAACCGCTGGATAATAAGAGATCTAGAAAACACACACACTGTAAGGTACAGGAACATCTATAGTCATCTCCATATAAAAGTATAAGGAGCTGGATGAAGAACCGCTTATTCCTCAAGATGATGGAGTACTGTCAAAGTGTGCCCCCATATAGTGCAAGCCCCAGTGTACACCCAGAAAATGCGAGCCACAGGGTGCTCCCATATTGTGCAAGCCACAGTGTAACCCCCATATAGGGCTAGCCACAGTGTACCCCCATATAGTGCAAACCGCAGGGTGCCTCATATAGTGCAATCCACAGTGTACCCTCATATAGTGCAATCCACAGTGTACCCCCATATAGTGCAATCCACAGTGTACCCCCATATAGTGCAATCCACAGTGTACCCCCATATAGCGCAAGCCAGTGTGCCCCCTTATAGCGCAAGCCACAGTGTGCCCCCTTATAGCGCAAGCCACAGTGTGCCCCCATATGGCGCAAGCCACAGTGTGCCCCCTTATAGCGCAAGCCACAGTGTGCCCCCTTATAGCGCAAGCCACAGTGTGCCCCCTTATAGCGCAAGCCACAGTGTGCCCCCTTATAGCGCAAGCCACAGTGTGCCCCCTTATAGCGCAAGCCACAGTGTGCCCCCTTATAGCGCAAGCCACAGTGTGCCCCCATATGGCACAAGCCACAGTGTGCCCCCATATGGCACAAGCCACAGTGTACCTGTGGGGCGGTAATAATTCAGTTTAGAATTATTAATTATGGTCATAAAATAATTAACCATGAAAAAAATAAAATTTATCATGAATTATTAAAATCATGACCTGGTGAGTTGTAGACAAACTAATCTATACAATTCACATCTGAGTTACCCCAATGTATACAGTGTAGGGGGAGAAGATTGTCAGCTTAAGTTAACCCTTTACCTAGGCCAGGGAACAGCAAACTCCGGCACTCCAGCTGTTGTAAAACTACGACTTCCAGCATGCGCCATTTACTCCTTTGGGAGTTATAAGAACAGCCAAGGAGGTGTGTATGCTGGGAGTCGTAGTTTCACCTCAGCTGGAGTGCCGTAGGTTGCTTATCTGCCTTTAGTCTCTAACTGCCCCTCCTGTCAGGTCCCCCCTCCTTTCCCGCTCTCCTTGCACACAATGTGCAACGCCTACACGTGCAACTAGGGTCCTTTTAAGATGTGGTAATTGTAATTTTTTGTGACGCCAGTTGCATTTCAGCAATGAGGGACGAAGTCCCCCTATGTAGAAGGTGATGGTGGAACCCAGGTGAAGAAATGCAAGAGTGGTGTAAGGGTGGTCTATAATGTCCCTATAGGTGTTGGGGCTGTGCACTTGTCACGGTGCTCCTACCTGGATATCCAGGAACCCCAGGCGTCGCCGGACGAAGCAGAGCAAATAGGGTGAATAGGTGGTGGAGAGGATGATGAAAGAGATTGAGTCCAGACTTTGTATATAGTTCAACTGCAACTTTACTTTGCATAAACATTTCTTCAAACGGTTTACAGACTTGGACTTGGTTTCCAGCAAGCTTTAGCACGAAATTGGCAGGCAAACACTCTCGGCTCTGCTACTCTTTGGCTCTGCTGTGCTGACAGGATTAAATAGGAACTTTTCCTTTTGCTTTCTGCTGCAACTTCTCTCTTAAACTCTATGGCAAGGCACAGGGCAACTTCTTCCTGGCTAATGAGACTTCTAGAAGTGTTCTCTCTGCTCAAACAGAACTGGAGGTGTTCTGGCTGGTGTGGGCAGCACACGTCCAGGAGGAACGCAGCATTGCGGACCTGGCTCCCTTAGCAGGGGTCAGCTAGCACCCAACTACTAAACTGGAACTAACTGGTCCCCACCCTTCCTGCAGGACATAGGACTCCTCCACAGGGGGGGGGGGGGGGGGTTTGGAATGGACTGGAAGGTTCCATTTTACTCAAATTTATTGAGCTGCCATACTCGCTGCCACCTGCTGGCACATTGCATTTGAACATAAACAGATGCATAAGAGGAAATGAATAATATATGGTACCTGAAATAAATGTACAAAATGACATTGAGATTGCATACCCAGATAGAAACAGGGCGTAGGTGTGGTAATGCCACTCGGGGCGTTACAAATGTGAGACATGATCTGAGCGTCTAACCAGACTCTCAGATCAGCAATGGTATACAGCAGACTTGTGCACAGCCCTGCCAGCAGATTAGCAGACGGCTCCTCTCCTTGCCGGCAGGGTTGTACAGCGCTCCCTCTGCTCTCTACCTCGGGAGATCCTCTGACAACTGTCTCTATACGGGCAGTGATGTCACAGGAGCTCTCTGAGGCATCCGTTTAACAGAGGCCAATTACGGATGACATACAAAGGCATCTGTCACCCATAGGCTATTACAGCTTCCGTTTTTTTTACAGGACACTGCAGGATGGAATACCGCAGTCTACTACATGCTGGTTTTTACAGTATTCTGACGTATACTCAGTCTGACTAATAAAACCCAATGGATGTGTTTAGCGTGTATATCTGGAGGTTCCCTGGCGTACATGCTAAACGTAGATGAAAAACGTGATGTGAACCCACCCATACAGATGTAGTGACAGCATTATCACAAGGCTCATTGGGGGGGGGGGGGGGGATTTATCAATACTGGCCTTGTCATAAATTGGGCGCAATCTCCTGCAGTAAACCAGAAATCCAGACCGCTCAGAGCTGCCGTAGATTTCTGGCTTGATTTATGCCAGAAAACTCGCATAAATGAAGATAAATTTGTCGCTGTAGCTGGCCATGCCCCCTTAAAAAAAGAGGGAGGACAGCGAAAAAGGGGAGACACATCAATTTTAACACCACTTTTCAGGCGCACGGGGAATGATAAATCTCTAGAGTTTAAATAAAACAAACTTTAGAAGAAGAAGAAGAACCAAATCACAGGATAATCACATCAATAAACCTAAGTGTAGATCCTACATGAAATGACACTTCAGGCGACATCTCAAGTACAATCGGTCAGGCTATCCACCGACGCCACTGAAAAGAATACTTTTATGAGAACCTTGGATGGAAGCAATAACACCTTCCAACGGGTAGTTTATATTCACTTAGGGGGACAATTCTCTTAAAGGGGTTCTGCAGTTTGTTTAAACTGATGATCTATCCTCCGTTCAAGTGAACAGAGCTTAGCCCCGCCCAGGCCATTGATACTAGTAGTGACGTCACTGGGCCTGCGGTAAATAGTGAGAAGGCCGGCGCGCTCCTGGAGCACAGCTGCCTTCTCAAACAGCTGATCGGCGGGGGTCCCGGGCGTCGGACCCCCGACTATCAGATGCGGATGATCTGTCCAGAGAATAGATAATCAGTTTAAACAAAATGCAGAACCCCTCTAAGGTTGGTAGGTAGGTTGTCATCTCAAAAATGGTACCCAAATCCTGACTAACTCTTCACCATCTGGGAAATATGAAAGCTAAGCGTTTGGGAGTAAAGTACCATCAAGTACCAAGTTACGAGAGACTTCAAGATGATTGATACATCTAGAAAGTGTCTTAGCTGAGACAAAAGACTTCTCCCACAAAATTTTATTGCGTCATCACTTACCTAATCCTCCACAGTTTCATCACTTACCTGAGCCTCTACAGCGTCATCACTTACCTGAGCCTCTACAGCGTCATCACATACCTGAGCCTCTACAGCGTCATCACATACCTGAGCCTCTACAGCGTCATCACATACCTGAGCCTCTACAGCGTCATCACATACCTGAGCCTCTACAGCGTCATCACATACCTGAGCCTCTACAGCGTCATCACATACCTGAGCCTCTACAGCGTCATCACATACCTGAGCCTCTACAGCGTCATCACATACCTGAGCCTCTACAGCGTCATCAGATACCTGATCCTCTACAGCGCCATCACATACCTGAGCCTCTACAGCGCCATCACATACCTGAGCCTCTACAGCGCCATCACATACCTGAGCCTCTACAGCGTCATCAGATACCTGATCCTCTACAGCGTCATCACATACCTGATCCTCTACAGCGCCATCACATACCTGAGCCTCTACAGCGCCATCACATACCTGAGCCTCTACAGCGCCATAACATACCTGAGCCTCTACAGCGTCATCACATACCTGAGCCTCTACAGCGTCATCACATACCTGAGCCTCTACAGCGTTAGATACCTGATCCTCTACAGCGTCATCAGATACCTGAGCCTCTACAGCGTCATCAGATACCTGATCCTCTACAGCGTCATCACATACCTGAGCCTCTACAGCGCCATCACATACCTGAGCCTCTACAGCGCCATCAAATACCTGAGCCTCTACAGCGTCATCAGATACCTGATCCTCTACAGCGTCATCAGATACCTGATCCTCTACAGCGCCATCACATACCTGAGCCTCTACAGCGCCATCACATACCTGAGCCTCTACAGCGTCATCACATACCTGAGCCTCTACAGCGTCATCACATACCTGAGCCTCTACAGCATCATCAGATACCTGATCCTCTACAGCGTCATCAGATACCTGAGCCTCTACAGCGTCATCAGATACCTGATCCTCTACAGCGTCATCACATACCTGAGCCTCTACAGCGCCATCACATACCTGAGCCTCTACAGCGCCATCACATACCTGAGCCTCTACAGCGCCATCACATACCTGAGCCTCTACAGCGTCATCACATACCTGAGCCTCTACAGCGTCATCACATACCTGAGCCTCTACAGCGTCATCACATACCTGATCCTCTACAGCGTCATCACATACCTGAGCCTCTACAGCATCATCACATACCTGAGCCTCTACAGCGTCATCACATACCTGCATACCTGAGCCTCTACAGCGTCATCACTTACCTGATCCTCTACAGCGTCATCACATACCTGAGCCTCTACAGCGTTATCACATACCTGAGCCTCTACAGCGTCATCACATACCTGAGCCTCTACAGCGTCATCACATACCTGAGCCTCTACAGCGTCATCACATACCTGAGCCTCTACAGCGTCATCACATACCTGAGCCTCTACAGCGTCATCACATACCTGATCCTCTACAGCGTCATCACTTACCTGATCCTCTACAGCGTCATCACATACCTGAGCCTCTACAGCGTCATCACACACCTGAGCCTCTACAGCGTCATCACATACCTGAGCCTCTACAGCGTCATCACTTACCTGAGCCTCTACAGCGTCATCACATACCTGAGCCTCTACAGCGTCATCACATACCTGAGCCTCTACAGCGTCATCACATACCTGAGCCTCTACAGCGTCATCACATACCTGAGCCTCTACAGCGTCATCACATACCTGAGCCTCTACAGCGTCATCACATACCTGAGCCTCTACAGCGTCATCACATACCTGAGCCTCTACAGCGTCATCACATACCTGAGCCTCTACAGCGTCATCAGATACCTGAGCCTCTACAGCGTCATCACATACCTGATCCTCTACAGCGTCATCACTTACCTGATCCTCTACAGCGTCATCAGATACCTGAGCCTCTACAGCGTCATCAGATACCTGATCCTCTACAGCGTCATCACATACCTGAGCCTCTACAGCGTCATCACATACCTGAGCCTCTACAGCGTCATCACATACCTGAGCCTCTACAGCGTCATCACATACCTGAGCCTCTACAGCGTCAAATACCTGAGCCTCTACAGCGTCATCACATACCTGAGCCTCTACAGCGTCATCACATACCTGAGCCTCTACAGCGTCATCAGATACCTGATCCTCTACAGCGTCATCACTTACCTGATCCTCTACAGCGTCATCACATACCTGATCCTCTACAGCGTCATCAGATACCTGAGCCTCTACAGCGTCATCAGATACCTGATCCTCTACAGCGTCATCACATACCTGAGCCTCTACAGCGTCATCACATACCTGAGCCTCTACAGCGTCATCACATACCTGAGCCTCTACAGCGTCAAATACCTGAGCCTCTACAGCGTCATCACATACCTGAGCCTCTACAGCGTCATAACATACCTGAGCCTCTACAGCAGGGCTGGCCAACCTGCGGCTCCCCAGCTGTTGTAAAACTACAATTCCCACCATGCCCTGCTGTAGGCTGATAGCTGTAAGCAGTCTAGGCATGCTGGGAGTTGTAGTTTTGCAACAGCTGGAGAGCCGCAGTTTGGCCAGCCCTGCTCTACAGCGTCATCACATACCTGAGCCTCTACAGCGTCATCACATACCTGATCCTCTACAGCGTCATCACATACCTGAGCCTCTACAGCGTCATCAGATACCTGAGCCTCTACAGCGTCATCAGATACCTGAGCCTCTACAGCGTCATCAGATACCTGAGCCTCTACAGCGTCATCAGATACCTGAGCCTCTACAGCGTCATCAGATACCTGATCCTCTACAGCGTCATCAGATACCTGATCCTCTACAGCGTCATCAGATACCTGATCCTCTACAGCGTCATCACATACCTGAGCCTCTACAGCGTCATCACATACCTGAGCCTCTACAGCGTCATCACATACCTGAGCCTCTACAGCGTCATCACATACCTGAGCCTCTACAGCGTCATCACTTACCTGAGCCTCTACAGCGTCATCACTTACCTGAGCCTCTACAGCGTCATCACATACCTGAGCCTCTACTGCGTCATCAGATACCTGATCCTCTACAGCGTCAGATACCTGATCCTCTACAGCGTCATCACATACCTGAGCCTCTACAGCGTCATCACATACCTGAGCCTCTACAGCGTCATCACATACCTGAGCCTCTACAGCGTCATCACATACCTGAGCCTCTACAGCGTCATCACATACCTGAGCCTCTACAGCGTCATCACATACCTGAGCCTCTACAGCTTCATCACATACCTGAGCCTCTACAGCTTCATCACATACCTGAGCCTCTACAGCGTCATCACATACCTGAGCCTCTACAGCGTCATCACATACCTGAGCCTCTACAGCGTCATCACATACCTGAGCCTCTACAGCGTCATCACATACCTGAGCCTCTACAGCTTCATCACATACCTGAGCCTCTACAGCGTCATCACATACCTGAGCCTCTACAGCGTCATCACATACCTGATCCTCTACAGCGTCATCACTTACCTGATCCTCTACAGCGTCATCACTTACCTGATCCTCTACAGCGTCATCACATACCTGAGCCTCTACAGCGTCATCACATACCTGAGCCTCTACAGCGTCATCACATACCTGAGCCTCTACAGCGTCATCACATACCTGAGCCTCTACAGCGTCATCACATACCTGATCCTCTACAGCGTCATCACATACCTGAGCCTCTACAGCGTCATCACATACCTGATCCTCTACAGCGTCATCAGATACCTGATCCTCTACAGCGTCATCACTTACCTGATCCTCTACAGCGTCATCACTTACCTGAGCCTCTACAGTGTCATCACTTACCTGATCCTGTACATCCTTGTCACTTACCTGATCATCTACAGCGCCATCATATAGGAGGATTATTAATTCTGGGGGGCACTAATTGAGGCATTACTATTACTGGTGGCACTAATTGGGCATTGTTAATTCTGAGGGGCACTACTGGAGGCTTTACTATTACTGGGGGGCACTAATAGGAGTATTATTAATTCTGGGGGTACTAATGGAGATATTACTATTACTTGGGACACTAATAGGGGCATTATTAATATTACTGGGGGCACTATTAATACTGGGGGTGCTAATGGGGGCATTATTAATACTGGGAGCCACATTAATATATAGAGACTTAACACCACGGGCTTTCTCTATTGATCACCTATCCTCAGGATAGGTCATCAATATCAGATTGGCAGGGGTCCGACACCTAGTACCCCCACCGATCAGCTGTATGAGGAGAAGGAGAGCGCAGTGCACACGTGCCATCTCCCTTCTCTCTTCCTGTCCACTGCTGCAGTCCCATAGACATACAGCGGGGGACATGAAGAGAGAAGTGAGACGGCACAGGGCACACTGCGCACGCCGTCTCCGCGTACAGCTGAGCTCCAGCTCTGAGAACCCAGCATTAGTGATCCGCAGCAGAATGGGTTAATGAGATTCTCCAGTCCCAAAACAATTTTTTAAATTTGCTCCCTCCACCACAGATTTCTGCCCTGATACCTGTTTTTCATGTCAGTGCTTTTCCTCCCCGTCTGGACAGGATGTTTACATCCAGCACTTCCTGTCCCAGCATGCTTTGCAGTGTGATGTGTCACAGGGCTGGCCCCGCCCTCCAACTGTTCAGTATGCAGTAGCCACGCCTCTTCCTTGTGAGACGCTGGATGACATTAGTGACAGTCCGCAGGAGCTTCCCTCACCAGGAGACAGCCTGCATCACCCAGCACTTCTGTATCTAACCCCATCATGTCTGATATTTTGTTTTTGCAGGAGACGAGACTTTTGGCAGAAGTAAAAAAGCCAGGAGGGAATGGCGATGAGGGCCCTCCTACTGGTCTCTTGTGGCCGAGCCGTATAGCGGAGTGGTGGTTCTTTTTACTGCACCGTTCAAATGCCGAAGTGTAATCAAGTTAGAAATGGAGAGGTGGTTAATCTTAGGGACAAGAAGGGACAAGAGTTGAGACTAACATCTATGGACCCCAGACAAATTAGGACTGTAAAAGTCTCTTCATGAGAACTAAGCCTTTCCTTCTTACAGGCTGACACGTTATCTATGGAGGGGACTTTAAAGAGTAACTGCCGCTTAGTTATTTTTTGCTAATGTGTAGGAACAGTGACAGGGAACATTTTTCTAATATACTTTATTTAGGGAAAATGTTTATATGTGGTAAAAAAAAACCTGGTGCTGAAATGTCCCTTAGCAGCGCTCTCCGACATCCATCTTCTATCAGCATAGGAGAGAGGGGCTGTGGGGGAGCTGCGGCCTCTGCCTGCCCGACCCCCTCACATCCTGGTGGAGCCAGGAGCCTTATGTGTTTATCAAGTAAATATACATTCCCCCTTTTTATAAAATATAATGGACTTGTGCACTATGTATAAGCTCACGGACCAGCGTGGCCGGCGCTGTCAGGGAGCTTTCCCCCTGCACTCCCTCTTTGGGTTTTTAAAAAGTTACCAACCCTAGGTGCAAGTGATATCAAAGCTGACGGAGAAAACCCTGGTCCCATAGAAAATCTCACGTGACTGGACTCCGACCTGAGTCCGGCTACATGTGTCAATACAGCAACATTTTTTTTTTTTTACTCGTTTTATTGGAGAATAAACACATGAGGTAAAGCAATGTTACATCCATCAGAGACGGCAAATGTTTACATGTCGTTTACAGAGAATAAAGCCTCGATCAGGTACATTAACATCTGTGCATACAGGGTGTTATACATTATTGTAGGCTCATTATGACAGATTGCATATATCTGTGCACCACGCTCCCCACACCTTCCAAAACTTCCCCCAAAAAGTTTTTGAACACCACATTTTGATGGGGGACAATTTGGTTAACCAGAGATCTCCTCTGATTCACAGTGGGTGGCCGGTCTGCCATCCATCTAATTGCAATGGCTTTCCTTGCCAGGAACAATGTCTCTCTTAAAAATATTCTATTATTAGTGTTGAGCGCGAATATTCGAATTGCGAATATTTTTCTCGAATATCACGATTTCGAGATTTCGCGAATATTTAGAATATAGTGCTATATATTCGCGAAATCGAATATTCTTTTTTTTTTTTTTTTTGGTTTTTTTTTGGTTTTTTTTTAATGCTCCATTCAGGGCCCGTTGCCGTGCTCATGGAGCGTCCCCATCACCATGGGGACGCTCCATATACTAGAATGTACTGTTGGATTAGAGAATTACGTTGAAATCACCATGCGATTTTTTCGTGTTATATTAATCGCATCGCAATTTCAGCTTCGCACTGCTATATTCCATACATGTGTATTTTACGAAATTTCGTACTATTGCTCTAACTTCGTCTTTTAGAATATTACGAATATTCTAAAAGACGAAGTTAGAGCAATATTACGAAATTTCGTAAAATACACATATATATTGTAATTTAGCTAATATACTGCTATAATAATTTTTTTTTCTCTAATTTTTTTTCCCTCTTCTGAACTTAAGCTTTGTAAAATATGTACACTGTTAAAAAAAAATAATATAGCAGTATATTAGCTAAATTACAATATATATGTGTATTTTACGAAATTTCGTAATATTGCTCTAACTTCGTCTTTTAGAATATTCGTAATATTCTAAAAGACGAAGTTAGAGCAATAGTAGGAAATTTCGTAAAATACACATATATGGAATATAGCAGTGCGAAGCTGAAATTGCGATGCGATTAATATAACACAAAATAATCGCATGGTGATTTCTACTTATTACTGCTATAGTCCATCAGTTGAAATCGCCATGCGATGAATATAACTCGAAGAATAGTACTGCTATATTCCATATTCGCCGAATATGGACTATAGCAGTACTAAGTAGAAATCACCATGCGATTATTTCGTGTTATATTAATCGCATCGCAATTTCAGCTTCGCACTGCTATATTCCATATATGTGTATTTTACGAAATTTCCTACTATTGCTCTAACTTCGTCTTTTAGAATATTACGAATATTCTAAAAGACGAAGTTAGAACAATATTACGAAATTTCGTAAAATACACATATATATTGTAATTTAGCTAATATACTGCTATATTAACTTTATTTTAACAGTGTACATATTTTACAAAGCTTAAGTTCAGAAGAGGGAAAAAAAATGAAAGAAAAAAAAATGATTATAGCACTATATTAGCTAAATTACAATATATATGTGTATTTTACGAAATTTCGTAATATTGCTCTAACTTCGTCTTTTAGAATATTCGTAATATTCTAAAAGACGAAGTTAGAGCAATAGTACGAAATTTCGTAAAATACCATTGCCTTATACTAATATACTAGAAAAATCGCAACACGCGATTAAAATAATCGCATATTATTCGCGAAAATTGAAATAATTACGAATATTCGATTTCGACGAATATAAAACGAATATTCGCGATATATCGCGAAATCGAATATGGCACCTCTCGCTCATCACTATCTATTATGGGGAGTCCATATATCTTCCTCCAGAATTCCTAACAAACGTGCTTTAGGGTCATGGGGAACCGGACTAGAAAGCACAGTTGATAGCATATTAGGGATAGGACTTGATGTAGTTGCAGTCCCAGATGATATGCCAGAAGTCATTTATCTGTGGCACCTAGTGTGCGATAGTTTACCCATCTTGTATACTCTAGTGGGGGTCAGGTAACATCTATGTAGAATAAATAATTGTATTAGCCTGTTGTTGGCAGAGGGCGAGACATATAGCGGTGATTCTAATGCTTCCTGCCATTCTTCTTGAGACATTTTCCCTCCATTTAGATTCAACCTTCAGCTGATTAAAGCCATGCGGTTGCTCAATAAATGGGTATATAGATTAGATATAATATCCTTTGGTCCTTGTGTGGTGAGAACTCCTATCAGGGGGTACTTAGAAATAGCCTGTCTATCATCTCAAAACTATGCGTGAAGAGCGTGGCACACCTGTAGATATCTATAGAAGTAAATGCACAGGAGTCCAGAATTTCCCTCTACTTGTGTGAATGAACATAGAATCCCATTTCATAAAAGTCTTTTACCGTGAGCATTCTATACTCCTTCCAAATTTCCGCCCCCTCGTGGTTTTGCAAGTGAGGAAACATTGGGTTGTCCCATAATGGAATGGCATCCGCCAAATCCTTGTACTGGTGAAGCTTCGCTGCGTTCCACACCTGATGTGCCAGCCTATGTATGGGGAGGGCACGTCCAGCAAACAAGTGAATGCTCTCCAGCACCGGCCATAATGTGGATAACTGCAGGTATTGCTGCAGATAATATTCTGTATTAGGTGGCGTAGTGTCTGCCACCCATGATGGAAGAAATCTCACCTGGCCAGATAGGAAGTATAGGAAGAAATCTGGTAATGCTGCTCCCCCTGCTGCTTATATATCTCTGTAAGGTGTGTAAAGCAAGTTTACGTCTAGCTGACCCCATACAAAGGCCGTCATTAATGAGTGCAGCCGATCTAAAAACCTGCGCAGGATGGGCATACAAGCATGTTCCAGTAGATAGAGACCCTTGGGGAGCAAAATCATTTTAATTAGATTGAGTCTGCCCATTATAGATAGGGGAAGAGTTTTCCAAGATCTAAATTTGTCAGTAAAGTAGGTTTCAATGGGGGCTATATTCTCAGTGAAGGATAGAAGCGGGTCTTTAGTGATAATTATTCCTAGATATTTAAAGTAATTACTACCGGGAGGTTGTAAAATACCGTTGGCCAGGTGGTTGTCCATAACGGCATAAGGGCCGATTTGGACCAATTTATGCGGAGTCCCGAGAAGTGCCCAATGCGGTCAACTAGATCTATCGCCCTTGGTAAAGAGGTCACCACACTATCCATGAAGAGTATCAAGTCATCTGCGTATAAGCCAATCCTGTCTCCCACTCTCCTAAGGATATCCCTTTAAACACAGTGTCCTGGCATATTCTAAGCACAAGGGGTTCTATGGCCACTGCAAACAGCAGGGGTGAAAGGGGACATCCCTGTCTGGTGCCTCTGTTAGGAGTAAGTGGCTTTGAGTATGAGCCATTAACCAGGATGTGTGCCTTAGGGCATTTATATGGAATGGAGATACAAGAAATAAAAGTCGGGCCAAACCTGAAACATTTTAGCACCTGTAAAAAAGATATGGCCACTCCACGGAGTCTACTGCTTTAGCTGTATCTAGAGAAGCCAAGGCCCAGTGTGCTTTTCCTCCTACCCCCACCTGAGCCATGAGCTGCGCCCTTATGATGTTACTGGATGTTGATCATCCCGGTATAAAGCCGGACTAATCTTTGTGTATAATAGTGGTAATTACTTTATTCAATCTATTGGCTAGTATCTTGGCAAGTGTTTTATAGTCTATATTAAATAATGAAATGGGCCTATAAGAGCCGCATTCCAGTGGGCTTTTACCAGGTTTCAGCAGCACTACTATTGAGGCATCAAATCTCGACTCCGGAAGGCATCCCTCACGTTGTGCTGCCCCATACATTTTGTGCTTTGTGGTCCAAGGATATCAATGTACTTGGAGTACACCTCTAGTGGAATGCCATCAGGGCCAGGTGACTTTCCTAAGGCTAATCCCCTTATAGCATCTAGGATGATCTCCGCGTTCTCTATCTTGTTCCTGCAATTTTGAGTACTTAATATCTTGCAGATAGCTAGTCAAATCAGAGTGGGTGTACTGGATCACTGAGCTATACAACTGTTGAAAAAATTCCTGGAATCTAGCCAGTATACCCTCTGCATCTTCCACCATCTCACCCTCCACATTATGTATACATGGCACTGATGGAGCTGCTGTGTTATTGCGTACTACGTGTGCCAACATTTTACCAGACTGGCTGCCCAACTCAAACGATTGCTGTTTGTGGAAAAAGAGCTTACGATCACTTTTCTCCATAAGATGTATCGATATTGCCTCCCTGCAGCCATTCCAATCTATTGTTCTCCGTGGGACTTGAGATATATTGTTCTTCTGCCTCCTTACACTGACGGCCCAATTCCTCCTCCCTGCGGTAAGTGTCTTTCGTAATGTTAGATATGTAAGATTTAAAGCAGTCGCGCATGTTAGCTTTTTAAGCTGATCTGGGATACGGTCATTAACTGTCATGAGGGACATCCAAAAGGGGTGGATACGTAGTTTGGCTACAGATCTTGTACTAGCGGACAATTTCAGTTTCGTCACCAGGGGAGCATGGTCCGACATATTTGGAGGGCCATATTGGATATCTAATAGATCTAAGTATGTGGAGGCCGTACCAAACTTCTTGTCAATTCTAGATAGCGCTCCATGTGATGTGGTAAAGCAAGAGTATGTTCTCTGGCCAGGGTATCGTTCCCTCCACAGGCAAACCCATCTCATCTCGGTCACCAACCTAGACAACACATTGGGCGAGGGCTGCAATATCGCCCGGTTTATCTCTGTATTAAATCTATCTAGATGATCGAACACCATATGGAGATCCCCCATGCATAACACTTTAGCTTTAGGGTATTGTGTTGCAAATCCTGCCACTGCTTGCAGGGTTGAAACATTGGCAGGAGGCGGTATATACATATTCAACACTACATATGGGGTGCAGTTAATGTTTGCATAGACAAAGATGTATTTCCCTCCAGGGTCGATTACTGTCTGCCATGCCTCCCAACGAATAGCGCGGTGTATAAGCAGGCATACGCCTCTAGAATAAGAGCTCCCGAATGCATGTTCTGACCATTGCACCCATGGTTTCTTAAGTCTCTCTGCTGTTTCTGGGGTGAAATGGGTCGCCTGCAGACCAAGGATATGGGGATTGTACTTGTGGACATGAGAAAAGACTGCTATCTTTTTCCTAGTACCACCTAGTCCCCTCACATTCCAAGACATTACATTTAAGGTGGCCATAGAGAAGATTGTACAATAAGTGTAGGAGTAATGATACCCAAAGAAAAAGATCGAGATCTCGTGAACTCCACCTTCCCAGTTGAGATATTAGACATGTGTTGCCCCGTACATAATTGTGCCATACCGTAACCATAAAGCAAAGCAAGAACCTATGAAAAAACATAGTAAACCAAAACCATATAAACTGTGGTATACTTATATAAATCTTGTCTGTGGCTGTAAGGTCAGGGACCTGCGTAGTGAAATAAGGTGGAATAGCTATGCAGGTTTCAGACCGGTTTTCCAGAACAAAATCGCAGTGCACTTAACATAAACCATTTCAGTGGTCGGTGAGAAACATCTCTTGCCTCGTCAATAGGTACCCAACATGAGTGTCCTATAGCTAAACATACAAATTATTGGATATAACTAAAAGAGAATATAAATTCCTATGGTCAAATATACAGGCTGAGGGGAGCAGCAGGTCAGTCCAAAAGGAGTAGCCTGCGTAGGAAAGAAGTAGAGACTCACGGCACCACTGTAACGCTCATGGTGGTGGCGGGTTTCTTTGGACGCCTGGATACCAACTCTTGAGGATCCTCTGCCTCTTGAGGATCAGTGAAGAAGAGTGCTTTCCAGCAAGTCCACCACACGCAGGCGAGCAGAATATGCCATGGAATATGGTAAGCTAATCTCTCGTAGGCGCCTCTTTATGGATACAAAGGTGGCACGCTATTTCTAAAGTCCCGCAGGGAAGTTGGGAAAAAGTGATATAGTTACATTTTCAAATGATATGTTCGGTGTATTCCTAGCCAAACTTAGGATGAGGTCTCAATCTTTCCAGTTCAGCAAACGGGCTAAAAGTGATCTGGGAGGAGCTCCCGGGGGTGGGGGTCTGGCAGGGACCCGTGGCCCATTTCCACCATGTAGGCCATGGAGAAGGAGGCTCCAGGAAATATAGACTTGAACCAGAAAAGATGCCGGGCATGGGCCCTCGGCCCTCTCAGGCATACCCAGGATTCTGACGCTATTCCTACGAGCCTGGCTTTCTAAATCATCACATTTTTGCCTCCAATGGTCCACCGCTCTCTCTATGATCTGCACTCTTTCACACAGAGGGTGGGTTAGTTCTTCTAAGGCTCCATTCACACGTCTGCAATTCTGTTCCGCATTTTGCAAAGCGGAATTGCAGACCCATATATTTCCGGTCCGCAAAATGCCAGTGTCCGTGTTTTGCGAATCTGCAAAACACACTACGGACGTGTGGATGGAGCCTAAGGCTAAGATTCGATCCTCTGTGTGGCGAGCTCTGTCTCTGAGTTGTTGCACATCATGGCGTAGTAGGCACTCTCCACTCTCACCTCCTCAATCTTGCCCGTGAGCAAGGTCTGGCAGGAGGTAATGGCGACCAGGAGCTGATCATAGGCAGTTTTTAAAGTAAATTCAGGTTCCTTTGGCTCCTCTGCTGCAATCTGTTGCGCTGTATGTTGTCCGTGTGTAACGGGGGATTGTGGTGTGGCAGAGGAAGTGGTGCCATGTTGGGTCTCTTGCCTAGCGAACTCTTTCAGCTTTTCTGCCGCTGCCTGCAGCCACCGTCCACGCTATGATGACTGAAGGATGGGTGCCAGGATAGTAAAGGATGTGAAATGGGAGCCGGAACTGTTC
This sequence comes from Bufo gargarizans, assembly GCF_014858855.1. NCBI lineage: Eukaryota > Metazoa > Chordata > Amphibia > Anura > Bufonidae > Bufo > Bufo gargarizans. The sequence continues at coordinate 83,733,403 of NC_058090.1, forward strand.
TCAAGCGCGTCCAGACATGCCGGCAGTTAGCCATGCCCGTATCAATACAACAACTTTATAAGGGTACTTTCACACTAGTGTCTTTGCTGGATCCGGCAGGGTCCAGCAAAAACGCTTCCGTTACTGATAATACAACCATCTGCATCCGTTATCAACGAATCCAAATGTATTATCTTTAACATTGCCAAGACGGATCAGTCATTAACTCCATTGGAAGTCAATAGAGGACGGATCCATTTTCTATTGTGGCAGAGAAAACGTATTTGTCCCCATTGACTTGCATTGGGGTAATGCTGGATCCGTTTTGCATCCACATCCCAGGATGGAAAGCAAAATACAGCGGTTTGCTCTCCGGTCTGGGAACGCAACTAAACGGAAAATAATGCATTTTGGAGCGCTCCGTTCTGTTCAGTTCAGTCTTGTCCCCATTGACAATGAATGGAGACAAAACTGAAGCGTTTCTTTCCAGTATTGAGCATCTATGACATAACTCAATACCGGAAAACTTAAATGCTAGTCTGAAAGTAGCCTAATGAAGTTCCCTGGTGTCACATCACTCCGGTCTGTCTTGGAGCTGGTTACAAGAACATTACCAAGATGACCTCCAAGGTGGCTCACAGCTGTAGGTCTGATCTGTGTATGGATTTTACGGGATAAAACAGATGGAGCTTAATACACAGATTGAGGGTGGTGGATCTAGATACATTCAATACTGTAGTTCATGTGTAGGCTGGCAGCTGGGAGTCTTCTCAAGAGGAGTCCATTTAGGACCATTTTATACCCTTTGTCTTCTTTTTGTCATTTTACACAGCACTCGCACTGTGTATGTACAGTAAAATACCGCACACCGCCATGTCACTTCTATTGGTCCTGGTGATCAGGAGACAGATCATGTGAACACTGGTATGTCCGTGAGTTGCATCATGTAAAAGATAAAATAGAAACTGAAATAACAGTTTGTGTGATTTGTTAGTTACACTGTGAGCAATGTGCGGCCTCCTCCGGTGTGACAACCGGTATTATACTGCTGACAACCTACATGACCTTCAGGAGACGCTGCCACATCCCATAGGCCTGGATTTGGGCTCATTATGAAGGGATTTAGTTACTGGACATATAATTAGCTGGAGAAGAACATTTCTGGTATCATCTTTATTATAATATTAGACATTTCCTTATCTTCTGTAGATCAGTGATATTACCCATAAAGCACCAGGAGACGCTCCTAATACCAAACCTCTGAAGACGTCTTCTTCACAAAAGTCTTTTTATCTGCTAATCACAGAGGAATCCGGCTTCTTCTAAGTTTAGTAAATTATCTCCTTATTTGGTTTCTGCTTTTTCAGTTTTCTTATGGCTTCCTTCTCCTCTTCAGATAATCCATTGTACTTCAGACTAGAAGAGAAAACAGCGCCCCCAGCATTAGTGAGGTTGTATTGTGAGGTTTCCTCCTGACATCAGACCAGTCAGTGAATTGATCTCCTGAACATGTGTTTTGTAAAACTCCCCTTTGGTTTAGTGCTCTCATTAAAGGGGTTCTCCGGGAATTAAGAAAATGAAAATACTTAAATATTACTTTGTTATAAATATATTCCTAGATACCTTTTATTAGTTATAATGGCTCGTTTTGTCTGGGGAGCAATCATTCTGAAAAATAAAATGGCCGCCATCCTATTAGTACACACAAAACCTGTCCTAATCACACAGGAGGGCAAGTTACTTCAGAGCAGTGAGCCAAAGAGCTGCCTCATCTTCTATGAGCCTGAATACAGTGTAATATGATTTTCAGCTAAATCTCGGTAGAAATGGAGTTCATGAGGAGGCATGAAGTACAGAGAGGAGGGAGGGGGTGATGTGGATAATGAGCAGCAGCTCTTGTATGCAGTCTCCGTTACCACAGTCTGTCCTATCGGTCCTTCATGTCTCCTCATGAACTCCATTCCCACAGAAATTCAGTTAAAGTTCTTATAATCTGTATTCAGGATCCTAATCCCTGAGAGAGGAGGATGAGGCAGCTCTTTACCTCTGTGCTCGGAAGTTACTTGTCCTCCTGTATGATTAGGACAGGTTTGTGTGTATTAATAGGACAGCGGCCATTTTGTTTCTCCTAATGATTACTCCCCAAACAAATTTTACAATAAAGTTAAATGTAAGTATTTTCATTTTCTAAATTCCTGGAGAACCAGTTTAAGAGAAACAAAATCAGTGTCTTGCAGGTTTGATACCTTTTAATCGCTAACAAAAATAGAAGTAATAATGTTACAAAGTGAGCTTTCGTGACACCACCAGTCCCTTCATCAGGAGTACTACAAGAATGTATGAAGAGACAGCACTATATATCCAATAAGAACAGAGACATGGGGGAATGAATGGACATAGTGGGGGCACCAGGTCTCTGAGATAACATCAATTCAGAGACCATAAATCTTTCACACCCCTCATCTGTCAGATAATTAAGGACTCATTCGCAAGATCTTTAATATTCTGTTGTTTTTCAAATGTCCCTTCCTCCCCCCATGTCTCTGTTCTTATTGTTTCCTCATACATCCTTGTAGGACGCCTGATGAAGGGACTGGTGATGTCTGGAAAGCTCGCTATGTAACAACACTGAATCATCGTTTGCCAGCAGCAGATCAAGATTACAATGCACGATCTGCCACCGACCGATGAGTTTTAATTCTGTTGAAAGATTCCAATTACCCGGTGACCGAGCGTTATGCGGTAATTGGCAGCAGTATTAAACCTCATTCACACGTCTGTGTCCATGCTCAAATCTGTGAAAAGGTTATCTAGGATGGTCAATGAAAAGATGCCTCGGTGAAGGATCAGTTTGTCTGTTTTTTGCTGTCCGTGTGTCATTCCTGTTTCACAGACACTGTGCAGCTGAAAAATTATTTTCTCGCTCGTATAATTAGGAGACACAGGAGACAATTGGTATAGCTGCTAGCACTAGGGGGTCACACTAAGCAAAAAAAGTGTTAGCTTCTCCTCTCAGCTATACCCCTAACGAGCTAGTCAGTTTTAGCTTAGTGTCTGTAGGAGGCAGACCTTCTTGTTTTGCAGGGCACCTATCCATCATTTTTATTTATTATTTTAGTTTGTTATTTTACCTTTTTCCGCTTTAGGCATGGGAAACAGACATCTTGCCTCTCTGTTTTCCCTGGTAGGAAGGCCGGTGTCGGTTCCCCTCACGGCCCGACCTCCCCCAATAAGGCAAAGTGGACCAGGGCAGCCCAGCTCCCCTGCATCTCGCCAGCCGTGGGATCACCTGCATTTCTGCAGTCCCCCCTCCACTCCAGCCTTTCTACCACCTCGGTGCTAGCGGCTGAAGAGGTGACCCTACTGGTACCCCGAGGAGGGGTGAAGAGAAGAAGATCTCCCCTCTCCATTCCTCTCATCCTTCATTCACCTCCTGGCCTGGGTTTTCTCCTCTTTATTTCACCTAGTGCTTGCACCTCTCCTCCCCTCCCTCCTCTCCTAGGTATCGCCGCGTCCATAAGAATCTCCTCTATAAAAATATCCCATGACCTAACCCCCCAGATTAACACGGTTAAAAAAAAAAACCGGTGCCAAAAATGCAATTTTTGGCACTTTTCCATTTCAATCCGTTTTTTCCGGTAACAAAACAAGGGTTAACAACCAAACAAAAGTTAAATATTTATTACCCTGATACTGCAGTTTACAGAAATGCCACATTTGTGGTTGTAAACTGCTGTATCAGTAAAAGGGAGGCCGCAAAAGGAAAGGTCCGACATGGTTTCTGGAAGGCCGATTTTGATGGCCTTTTTTATTGACACCATGTCCCTTTTGAAGCCCCCCCGATGCCCCCCTAGAGTAAAAACTCCCTAAAAGTGACCCCATCTAAGAAACTACACCCCTCAAGGCATTTAAAACTGATTATACAAACTTTATTAACCCTTTAGGTGTTCCTCAACAGTTAATGGCAAATGGAGATGAAATTTCAGAATTTCAATTTTTGGTAACCTTGCCTCACAAAAATGTAATATGGAGCAACCAAAAATCATATTTACCCTAGAAATAGTCCCCATAAAAATGCCTCCTTATCCCGTAGTTTCCAAAATGGGTGCATAAGGGGGGTTGAAACCGGACACTGTGTAAATAAACCGGTCCATAAAAATCAGCCCTCCAAAAACCAAACGTCGCACCTTTCACTCTACGCCCCGCTGTGTGGCCTTACATTAGTTTACGGCCACATATTGGGTGTTTCTGTAAACGGCAGAGGCAGGGCAATAAAGATAGTCTTTTTTGTCTGTTAACCCTTGCTTTGTTAGTGGAAAAAATGGGTTAAAATGGAAAATTAGACAAAAAAAAATAAAATTCTCAAATTTCATCCCCATTTGACAATAACTCTTGTGCAACACCTAAAGGATTAACAACGTATGTAAAATCTGTTTTGAATACCTTGAGGGGTGTGGTTTCTTAGATGGGGTCATTTTTGGGTGGTTTCTATTATGCAAGCCTCGCAAAGTGACTTCAGACCTGAACTGGTCCCTATAAATAGTTTTTTTGTAAAATTCAGAAAAATTTCAAAATTTGCTTCTAAACCTCTAAGCCTTGTAACATCCCCCAAAAATAAAATATCATTCCCAAAATAATTCAAACATGAAGTAGACATATGGGGAATGTAAAGTCATCACAATTTTTGGGGGTATTACTATGTATTACAGAAGTAGAGAAACTGAAACTTTGAAATTTGCTAATTTTTCAAAAATTTTTGTAAATTAGGTATTATTTTGTGCAAAAAAAATAAAATTTTGGGACTTCATTTTACCAGTGTCATGAAGTACAATATGTGACAAAAACAATCTCAGAACGGCCTGGATAAGTCAAAGCGTTTTAAAGTTATGAGCACTGAAAGTAACAGTGGTCAGATTTGCAAAAAATGGCCTGGTCCTTAAGGTGAAATAAGGCTGTGTCCCTATGGGGTTAAAACTTAAAAAAAACAACATACAAGCTTGGTGTCGCTATAATGATAGTACATGGGGATTACATTACAGTTTTTAAATATACCTATGAACTCAGTTGAAGTTGCTGAAACCACTCCTATCAGGTTAAGGAGCCAATAGTCTTTCCTTAAGGAACACCCCTTTTGTGATGTCATGTCTGCTATATATGTGAATGTATTTTTAAATAAACAGGGGTCTTGCTCAGGGGGATGAGGAAGTGCTTTCCCATGAAACCATCTAGTATGTCTGGTCTCATTATGAAAGCTGTATGGCATGCACATACTTATACTTCTAATTGATTTGGAACCACACAAAGAATAAGGAAATCGTATGAATTGCGATTTCAAATGGCATCCCTGCGTGGGCAGACAGCTTGCATAATTTCCGATTCAAACGCCAGGAGAGGACTTACGCAAAACCATCAGACAATGTCATAAGCTGCAGCAAAGGTAAGAAGCTTTAATTCTTACAACCTCCTCTGAGTCTTTTGCCCAAGTGGATTCTCAAGAGTTAAATTGGTGTTATCGCGATAGAAGGGTTCAAATTATAGCTGATCTGTCCGTTAGAATGAAAGAACCTGTTGAAATATTCCTTCTTTGTGTGGTAGGACATGCTGGAACTAAACGGAAGTTGTTAGACAGCTGAGTCGGATATCCTGTGACATATAATTGGATCCCAGCCAGCCCAGAAAGGGTTAACACCAATTATCATAGGCGATTGGATGTTATTAAGATCCCGATGAATGGACCAGGGGTCTTCACCAAGAGATATTGTGGGCTCGATACTATTATATATCGTTTGATCTTTGTGCAACTGCGCTTAAGTTAGCGGGCTCGATAATAAGAGATCGTTTGATCTTTGTGTAACCACAATAATGGGAAATTCTAATGTTGCAGGACAAAGTGAGGAGATGTTAACAGCAGCTTAGTTGATGAGAGAAAGAGAAGGAAAAGTTTCAGTAACTAAGTTAAAATCGTTCATGCATGCAATTGGTATGCCTGAAACTGGAAGATTAAATAAAAGGTTGTGGAAAGTGTATTGAAGGAAAAGAGAAGTTGGTTGAAGGATAATAATAGGCTGGTGCAAGCTGAGTTATGGTGGAAAGTGTATATGGAAGTGACTGAGATAAAATTGAAGTAAGTTGGAGAAATTAAATGAGCAGCATTTCTTAATCCAAGATGGAGGATTTTGAATCCTATGAGGAACAAAAGAAAAAAAAAACATGTGGCATCCCTTCCCCCACCACATCTGCTGTAACTTTTTGGTTCTTGTAGTTCCACAAGAACATTTCCTGTTTTCTCTCTGCAATGTGCTATCAAAAAGAACCCCTGCCATCGTGTATTCACATCCCCCTCCTGTGCTCAAGAATTTAACCCCCCCTCCATAAGGGGGTTGGGGGTGAGGGGGCTGGTAATTGATAATGCATCTGCAGACTGTGAATATACTAATGTGCGTTATCTATAGATCTTCCAGAAAGGGCTCTAGCATTGGATTAGATCCATTGATGTTTGCAAATAACCTTTCCAAATTGTATGTTTCACTAGTTAAGAAAGTGCCCGCAGTGATTGCCCCATGATGCCAATTGGAAGTGTCCAATCCTATCAATCTAAGGTTTCACCCATTCTTAGTCCTTATTCAGATATGAGTGAAAGTGTAGGGATATCTGCATCATTATATGATGTCTGACATCTTCCACACCCAGTAGTAACATCAATTTTGCCATGATGAATAGAATTCCCATGTTATTGGTGAGATTTGGAAAATGTAGTCCAATGTAGAGCTGGGGATTTAATGCATAGTGAAGATCATTGAGTCTGGGAGGAAGCGTTTAGGTCATCAGTAAGTCACATTGTCTGAATATGCAACAGGACAAAGAGTGTGGAGAAAGATTTCACTAGACTCCAGGAAAGCTGAGTGGATTTTGATTTTTTAACTTACTTTAGCTATGCATGAGAAAATCCTAAGTGCTGCCTTTGTGGATGATCTTAAGAATCATCTGGAAAGGTCTAGTGTTGGCTAGGCTTGAGAGAAGTTAATTTTGTCCCTCCATTTTGTTAAAGTTAAATCAAACAAAGGCCTAAGGCGAGGTGGCTGCCTATTAGTCCTCCCCACTAGAGGGGGGAAGGAAGACTTTGTATGTACTTGACCACTTCCTCGCCCGTGGGAGGAGCTACAAATGTTCAGCATTTAAATGCATCGCCCATAGGGAATTAACAATACAGAATCAAATGCTTTATCCCTATTATCTATACAATCCTTAGGATCTAATTCCATTGTGTCATGCATTTTCATAAGTGTACAGTCTTATCTGAAAATATTATAGTTTAAATATCAATGCTCATTGCATTTAAGTGTAAAGTCAGATTGAACTAAAGTCTAAAATCTTTTCTGTAGGATTGAAATAGGCTGAGATGAGTTCATGCTGAGTTCAATTTGGATAACATGTTTGTAACGGACATAGAGTGTATTGTCTCTTAACCTGTTCAGGACACAGGGCATACCGGTACGCCCTGATGTCCTGGTACTTAAGGACACAGGGCGTACCCATACGTCCTGTGTAGTTCTGATCACTGCCGAACGGCCGGCAGTGATCAGAACGGGGTGTCTGCTAAAATTGATCAGCAGGCACCCTGTGACAATGCCTAGGGGGGTCCTGTGACCCTCCCCCCCCCCGCATTGCCGATCGCTACTAACCGCAGGTCAATTCAGACCTGCGGTTTTTAGCGCTTATGCAAGTTTCTGATCCCTGAAGTCCGTGACCGCAGGGATCAGAAACCTCAAAGTGCCCATATTTTTGAAAGTTAAACCCCCCCCTCCCTGCAGCCCTCTGTGTTTTTGTGCCTGCGGGGGGGGGGGGGATTGCAGGCAGTGCGGGAGGCGGGCGGCAGTGTGGGGGGGTGGGCGATCGCCCGCCCCCCCATTTATTTTCAGGATGGCCGAGCGGCTGAATCAGAGTGTCAGCTCATTGCTGACACTCTGATTCAAACGGCTGACATCTGTGCAGATGTCAGCCATTTGAACCTCTTCCATGCCGCAGTCCGTAGGGACCGCTGTATGGAAGTGGTGATCAGGGAGGGAGCTCCCTCCCTCTCCCATTGGGGGGCTGCTGTGCCTTTGCAGCCCTCAGACAGGATGGTGTCACAGAGGGAGGGAGCTCCCCTCCTCCCCCTTCTCCGTCTGCTCAGTTGTGGTAGACAGGGAAGGTTCCCATGGCAACAGGACGCCTTCTCAGGCATCCTGCTGTCCATAGTAGTGCTGAACAGATCTGTGCTAAAAGCAGAGATCTGTTCAGACAAAGTGTAAGTGAAATACAGTACAGTACACTATATAGTGTACTGTACTGTATTATACAGATATCAGACCCACTGGATCTTCAAGAACCAAGTGGGTCTGGGTAAAAAAAAATGTGAAAAAAGTAAAAAACAAACAAAAAAAAAAACATTTATCCCTGATTAAAAAAATAAATTATAATATATATATATATATATAATTCCCTACACATGTTATATCACCGTGTCCATAACGACCTGATCTATAAAACGGTCATGTTACATTCCCCGCACGGTAAAAGCCATAACAAAAAAACCAAACTTTTTTTGCCCACCTTACTTCCCAAAAAAGGTAATAAAAGTGATCAAAAAAGTCGTATGTACGCCAAAATAGTACCATTCAAACCATCGCCTCATCCCGCAAAAAATGAGCCCCTACATGAGACAATGGCCCAAAAAATAAAAAAACAATGGCTCTCAGACTAAAACATGATTTTTTTGTTTCAAAAATGTTTTTTTTTATGTTAAACGCAAAAATAAATAAAAAAAGTTGACATGTTAGGTATCGTTGCGTCCGGAAGACCCTGCTCTATAAAAATACCACATGACCTAAACCCTGAGGTGAACACCATAAAAAAATAATAATAAAAACGGTGTCAAAAAAGCAATTTTTTGTCACCTTACATCACAAAAAGTGTAATAGCAAGCGATCAAAAAGTCGTATGCTCCCCAAAATAGTGCCAATCTAACAAAATGGTACCCAACCTGAGACAATTGCCTAAAAACTGAAAAAACTATGACTCTCAGACTACGGAGACACTAAAACATGTTTTTTTTTGTTTCAAAAATAATATTGTGCAAAACTTATATAAAATATCATATGACCTAACCCCTCAGATCAACACTGTCAAAAAAATAAAATAAAAACTGTGCTAAAAAACATTTGTTTTGTCACCTTACATAACTAAAAATGCAACACCAAGCGATCAAAAATGTGTATGCCCCCCACAACGGCGCCGATCTAACCGTCATCTCATTACGCACAAACCTATACCCTACATAAAACAATTGCCCAAAAAAATTTAAAAACTATGGCTCTCAGACTATGGAGAAACTAAAACAAGTTTTTTTGGTTTAAAAAATGATATTATTGTGTAAAACCTTAATAAATAAAAAAAAGGTATACATATTAGGTATTGCTGTGTCCGTAAGAACCTGCTCTATAAAAATATCACATGATCTAATCCCTCAGGTGAACAACGTAAAAAAATAAAAATAAAATGGTTTAAAAAAAAGCCATCATTTTGTCACCTTACATCACAAAAAGTGTAATAGCAAGCGATCAAAAAGGTATACGCACCCGCATCATACCATTAAAACAGTCATCTCATACTGCAAAACATGAGACCCTAACTAAGACAATCACCCAAAAAATTTAAAAACTATGGCTCTCAGACTATGGAGACACTAAAATGATTTTTTTTTTTGTTTTAAAAATTATATTATTGTGTAAAACTTAAATAAATTTAAAAAAGTAAACATATTAGGTATCCCTGTGCCCGTAACAACCTGCTCTATAAAAATAGCATATTATTTCGTTGCAAATAATAAAAAATTAAAACTATGCCAAAACAGATATTTTTTGACAAATGTTCAATTTTAATCCATTTTTTCCCGTAACAAAGCAAGGGTTAACAGCCAAACAAAACTCAATATTTATTGCCCCGATTCTTTAGTTTACAGAAACACCCCATATGTGGTCGTAAACTGCTGTATGGCCACACGGCAGGGCACAGAAGGAAAGGAATGCCATATGGATTTTGGAAGGAAGTTTTTGCTGGACTTGTTTTTTGACACCATGTCCCATTTGAAGCCACCCTGATGCACCCCTAGAGTAGAAACTCCAAAATGTGACCCCATTTAAGAAACTACACCCCTCAAGGTATTTAAAACTGATTTTACAAACTTTGTTAACCCTTTAAGTGTTCCACAAGAGTTAATGGCAAATGGAGATGAAATTTCAGAATTTCTATTTTTTGTTCCTTTGCTTCACAAAAAGTGTAATATAGAGTAACCAAAAATCATATGTACCCTAAACTAGTACCAAAAAAACTGCCACCTTATCCCGTAGTTTCCAAAATTGGGTCACTTTTTTAGAGTTTCTACTCTAGGGGTGCATCAGGGGGCTTTTAAATTGGACATGGTGTAAATAAACCAGTCCAGCGAAATCTGCCTTCCAAAAACCACACGGCGCTCCTTTCCCTCTACGCCCTACTGTGTGCCCGTACAGTAGTTTACGACCACATATGGGGTGTTTCTGCAAACTACAGAATCAGGGCAATAAATATTGAGTTTTGTTTGGCTGTTAACCCTTGCTTTGTTACTGGAAAAAAATTATTAAAATGGAAAATCTTCAAAAAAAGTGAAATTCTGAAATTTTATCTCCATTTTCCATTAAATCTTACGGAACACCTAAAGGGTTAATAAAGCTTGTAAAATCAGTTTTGAATACCTTGAGGAGTGTAATTTCTTAGATGGGGTCACTTTTAGGGCGTTTCTACTGTAGGGGTATATCAGGGGGGGCTTCGAATGGAACATGGTGTAAATAAACCAGTCCAGCAAAATCTGCCTTCCAAAAACCACACGGCGCTCCTTTCCCTCTACGCCCTGACGTGAGGCCGTACAACCACATATCGGGTGTTTCTGTAAACCGCAGTCAGGGCAATAAATAGAGTTTTGTTTGGCTGTTAACCCTTGCTTTGTTAGTGGAAAAAAATGGATTAAAATGGAAGATTTGGGAAAAAAAATTGAAATTCTGAAACTTCATCTCCATTTGCTATCAACTCTTGTGGAACACCTAAAGGGTTAATGATGTTTGTAAAATCAGTTTTGAATACCCTGAGGGGTGTAGTTTTTAGGATGGGGTAACTTTTGGGTGGTTTCTATTATGTAAGCCTTGCAAAGTGACTTCAGACCTGAACTGGTCCCTAAAAAGTGGGTTTTTGAAAATTTCTGAAAATGTTCAAGATTTGCATCTAAACTTCTAAGCCTTGTAACGTCCCCAAAAAATAAAATGGCATTCCCCAAATGATCCAAACATGAAGTAGACATATGGGGTATGTAAATTAATAACTATTTTCACAGTTATTACTATGTATTGTAGAAGTAGAGAAATTAAAAGTTAGAAATTTGCAAATTTTTCCAAAATTTTGGTAAATTTGGTATTTTTTTTATAAATAAAAATAAATCTTGTTGACTCAATTTCACCAGTGTCATGAAGTACAGTATGTGACAAAAAAACTATCTCAGAATGGCCTGGCTAAGTAAAAGCGTTTTAAAGTTATCAGCACTTAAAGTGACAATGGTCAGATTAGCAAAAAATGGCCAAGTCCTTAAGGTGAAATAAGGCTGTGTCCTGAAGGGGTTAAAAATTATTGTGAGCAGATGTGAGGTATCTGTTAATGCTATGATGGGTCCTACAGACATGTGTCTGTGAGAGAGACAATGTATTATTTTACTTCATTACAAAGTCATTAGGGAAGTCTACTTTATAGGAAGCAATGGGTGTGTGAATGTCCCATTCATGTCTTCATAATTATATTCTATATGTTCCTGTGTGGTGTATTTAAATTTGCAACATATCTTAGGGCTCTTTCACACTTGCGTTGTTTTCTTCCGGCATAGAGTTCCGTCGTCGGGGCTCTATGCCGGAAGAATCCTGATCAGGATTATCCCCATGCATTCTGAATGGAGTGAAATCCGTTCAGGATGCATCAGGATGTCTTCAGTTCCGGACCGGAACGTTTTTTGGCCGGAGAAAATACCGCAGCATGCTGCGCTTTTTGCTCCGGCCAAAAATCCTGAAGACTTGCCGCCAGGCCGGATCCGGAATTAATGCCCATTGAAAGGCATTAATCCGGATCCGGCCTTAAGCTAAACGTCGTTTCGGCGCATTGCCGGATCCGACGTTTAGCCTTTTCTGAATGGTTACCATGGCTGCCAGGATGCTAAAGTCCTGGCAGCCATGGTAAAGTGTAGCGGGAAGCGGGGGAGCAGCATACTTACCGTCCGTGCGGCTCCCGGGGCGCTCCAGAGTGACGTCAGGGCGCCCCAACCGCATGGATCACGTGATCGCATGGCACGTCATCCATGCGCATGGGGCGCTCTGATGTCATTCTGGAGCGCCCCGGGAGCCGCACAGACTCTAAGTATACTGCTCCCCAGCTCCCCACTACTACTATGGCAACCAGGACTTTAATAGCGTCCTGGCTGCCATAGTAACACTGAAAGCATTTTGAAGACTGATCAGTCTTAAAATGCTTTCAGTTCACTTGCGTTTTTCCGGATCCGGCGTGTAATTCCGGCAAGGGGAGTACACGCCGGATCCGGACAACGCAAGTGTGAAAGAGGCCTTAAACAATGAATGATTTAATCTGTCATCTATGTGTAACAGTGTGTCGATATATACACTCACCTAAAGAATTATTAGGAACACCTGTTCTATTTCTCATTAATGTGATTATCTAGTCAACCAATCACATGGCAGTTGCTTCAATGCATGTAGGGTTGTGGTCCTGGTCAAGACAATCTCCTGAACTTCAAAACTGAATGTCAGAATGGGAAAGAAAGGTGATTTAAGCAATTTTGAGCGTGGCATGGTTGTTGGTGCCAGATGGGCCGGTCTGAGTATTTCACAATCTGCTCAGTTACTGGGATTTCCATGCACAACCATTTCTAGGGTTTACAAAGAATGGTGTGAAAAGGGAAAAACCTCCAGTATGCGGCAGTCCTGTGGGTGGAAATGCCTTGTGGATGCTAGAGGTCAGAAGAGAATGGGCCGACTGATTCAAGCTGATAGAAGAGCAACGTTGACTGAAATAACCACTCGTTACAACCGAGGTCTGCAGCAAAGCATTTGTGAAGCCACAACACGCACAACCTTGAGGCGGATGGGCTACAACAGCAGAAGACCCCTGCGGGTACCACTCATCTCCACTACAAATAGGAAAAAGAGGCTACAATTTGCACAAGCTCACCAAAATTGGACTGTTGAAGACTGGAAAAATGTTGCCTGGTCTGATGAGTCTCGATTTCTGTTGAGACATTCAAATGGTAGAGTCCGAATTTGGCGTAAACAGAATGAGAACATGTATCCATCCTCTGATGGCTACTTCCAGCAGGATAATGCACCATGTCACAAAGCTCGAATCATTTCAAATTGGTTTCTTGAACATGACAATGAGTTCACTGTACTAAAATGGCCCCACAGTCACCAGATCTCAACCCAATAGAGCCTCTTTGGGATGTGGTGGAACGGGAGCTTCGTGCCCTGGATGTGCATGCCTCAAATCTCCATCAACTGCAAGATGCTATCCTATCAACATGGGCCAACATTTCTAAAGAATGCTATCAGCACCTTGTTGAATCAATGCCACGTAGAATTAAGGCAGTTCTGAAGGCAAAAGGGGGTCCAACACCGTATTAGTATGGTGTTCCTAATAATTCTTTAGGTGAGTGTATATATCATTTAGGATGTCTATTTTATGCCATGTATATTTCACTGATTGGATATAACCTTAAGGGGTTAAGAAAGCATTAAAGTTATCTTCCTACTAATTGGGTTTCATTAAGAGAGCTGAATATTATTAGCCAGCCATGTAGGCAAGTTATTGAACCCGGATGTCAAGTAAAAGGGCCCATTGTCCATTGTCCCTAAAGAAACAGTAGAGGATAGTGACTCCAACATGTCTACATTATGGGTAATTAAAAGTGTCAGGAAGAAACCCTTAAAGGGGTTGTCCAGGTTCAGAGCTGAACCTGGACATCCCTCCATTTTCACCCCGGCAGCCCCCCTGACATGAGCATCGGAGCAGTTCATGCTCCGATGCTCTCCTTTGCCCTGCGCTAAATCGCGCAGGGCAAAGGCATTTTTCTGAGTTCCGGTGACGTACCGGGGCTCTCTATGGGGCTGACAGGAACCCCGGTGACGTCACCGGCACTGATGGGCGGGATTTGGCTCTGCCCTAGCCAGTAAAACGGCTAGGGCAGAGCTAAAGCCCGCCCCTCAGAGCCGGTGACGTCACCGAACACACTGCTGGGCGGAAGTTACCGCCCGGCAGTGTGTTATTGTAAACACAAGAGCCTGTGCCCTGCGCGATGTAGCGCAGGGCACGGGAGCGCATCGGAGCATGAGATGCTCCGATGCCAGGCTCAGGAGGGCTGCCGGGGTGAAAATAAGGGTATGTCCGGGTTCAGCTCTGAACCCGGACAACCCCTTTAATACTGATGTATACTGGAAAGGTTAAAAAGGTAATGTGACCGTATTAATAGGCATTTAGAATTAATGTTGAAATTGTTATGTGGTACAACAGTGCCATCTAGAGGTAGATGGACGATATTATATTATTTTATAAATTGTTTTCTCAAGCATATCAAGGGTTAAGATTACATCATAGTAGTATTAACATATGTTACACCCTCCTCAGTTGATTGGGAGATCATAATCCAAGAGGAGGTAACGTAAGATATCAGGGAGGTTAAGTATTGCTGGATAGGAACATAGATGGAGATCAAACCATCAGAAGAAAGAAAAGATCCATAAAGGATATCAAAAGAAACTTGAATTATATTTTGACCACTAGAGAACTCATGAGAACTGGTCCCATCCGAAACTCTGTCCATCCTTGACTTGGTAATGTATATTATTTATTGCTTGTGATATTAATAAGATATTCCTCTCAGCATATAGTCAAGAGTTCCCATACTGTGGGAACGTATAGTGTTAAACACCTCCCTAAATGCTAGTTGTCCTCTTAGCAAAGATGCATATTGCTAATGGGAGATTAGACATTATCTGAGTAGAGGAAAAACTCTGGGAAATTATATTTCCATAGTCTGAGTAGCCGAGTAGGATATAATATCATATTAATATCATTTATATTTTTGATTGTCATAGGCTGAGACAGAGTCAAGGGACAACATTTATTGTTCTTGTATTAATCTGTATTTTGTCATGTTATAACCTGTTGGTAAACAGAAAATCCTGACTTTCTCTTGATGTATTAATTATTGGTCGGTTTGATAAAGATATAGCATTTATATCTTATCTTATGTAACTTTAAATAATTCTGTGCTGGTAAGAAAGTGATAGTGGGTTACACCACCATCTAGTGGTGGTTTGTTGGTACTGCATCAATTTGTCTCTCCTTTGATCTTATGTCTGTTTTATATTGGATTTTTACTAATTTATAAATAAATTATTACATATATTTTTGCATAATTGATTGCCCCTTTGTTTTCATTAATTGCATAAATTTAATTTAGAGTCTCAAGATAAAAGAAAAGGCGTTTTATGTCCGCCTAGTGGATTTCCTGACTGATTTCCATATTTTATTGACATTTTATATATAAAATATTTATATTTTATATAAAAGATATACCTTGACAATTGACTCATAGCAAACATGTTCCATGATCTCAAATGGCTAAGGGTAGTATCACATGTGTAGGAAGTGATAGTAATGCAATTCCTACTCCTCTCACCAATTAATGACCGTCTTAAGGATGTACAAAATTAGATCCAACTACTCTGCTGCGTCTGGAGGGGGGGGAGGGAGTAGTAGTGCCTTCTGGGAGTAGTAGTACTTTCCCACTTCTGTAAAAAAAAAAAATATATACTTTCCCACCTCTGTAAATAAAAATAAAAAGTGCTAGAGTAGTAAATAAAAATTCTAATTCACACGACCGTCTCCAATTAATAACCACATTTTTGAGTTTCTGATAGATAATTTCAGGTTCTTGGAAGATGGGTCATCTCGGACAGAATATGCTGTTCCTACTTAATCTGATGTTTTCAAGAAAGAACCACTCCGTCCAGCAATGTTAGTGCAGGAGACAGAGCTGAAGACACTCGCTAAGGTTTGTAAGATGGCTGAGGGTAAGACTGCGAACATCAATATTAATCCAGGTATGCCTTCGGTATCACTCATTATCTTGGTCTAATCTGGTGAAGCAGAGATTTTGTTGGATCCATGGGTAAGCCCATCAATGAATGCTGAGTGTATGAAAGATGTTTGATGTCCTGATGCTGCCTGAGAAGGCAGAGGCTACATTATTACCTGAAGTCTATGCTAAGTGGAAATCTGTGTGATACGGTATGGCTTAGGGCCATTATACTTCCAAAAAGTTTCTTTTTCAGATACAGGCTACAGAGGCTGAAAGAAAACATCAAAGGACAAAGGTAGAAGTGATGATTGGACTCTGGAGAGTTGGTAAGAAACTCTTCCTTCAGAGGGCACTCTACCTAAAGAGGATGGATTTAGAACGTGGCCAAATCAAGAGAGAGAAGGTGTGATTGGGTTCTGTGGTGAATGGCTCCTGGGTTCAACAATGCTGCCACTAGGTTAGTTGAAGGTGAATGCTGTAATAATGACGGGAGAACTATGGGAGTTCCAGGAAGGCATATGCCAAGGTCATGTTACCCATTTCAGAGACTGCGGATTGACTACATTCAGAACAAAGGTGAAACAGTGCGATTATGTCTGTGTCTATATTGATCTCTTTCCAGGATATTCAGAGATTTGGCCTGTAGAGGCTACAGCTAAAAGATACTGACTGAGGTGAGAGTACCTACCCCTGTGGCCTTTCTCCATCCGGTACACATCTAACAGTAAGAATAAGTCCTTATGAAGTACTCTTTGTGAATGCCCCTGGATTAGGTCTCTATTTCTCCAATAGTTCCAGATGCAGCATAGTAGTTTTCCAAAATGATGTTGTCTGTTGCACAAATGAATTGTCTAATGTGTATTTCCAAGTTTTAGTTGCTTCCTAGAATCCAGACTGTATAGAAGCAATTCATTCTTTACAATCAGGATATTGGGTACTGGTGAAACGAGAGACGTGTGGATAGTCCTAGAGCTACTGTTTGAAGATCTACATCAAGTTCTGATAACCGCCGCCACTGCTGTCGAATTGGAAGTAGAGCCTGATCGTATTGCAATCAAGTGCCAGGACTATAAGAGCCATAATGTTTTGTTTCATGTCGTATTGTTTGTTTCATATTGTATAAGGGGGAAATCACAGTCAAATCGGTGTTATATTATCAAGATGAGTCAGGAACAACTAAGTTGACTTTTGCAGTATAATGGACTGTAAGACAGATGACAGATAGGACACTTGGTTTTGGTCTGATAAGTAGAGATGTCCCGAACTATTCGCCGGCGAACAGTTCCTGGCGAACCTCGCTTGTTCGCGTTCGCCGCGGCGGGCGAACATATGCGAGGTTCGGTCCGCCCCCTATTCATCATCATTGAGCAAACTTTGACCGTGTACCTCACAGTCAGCAGTCACATTCCAGCCAATCAGCAGCAGACCCTCCCTCCCAGACCCTCCCACCTCCTAGCAAAAAGCAAATACAGCATCCATCTCAGATTCATTCGGAAGCTGCAGTGTTGGTGAGAGCAGGGACAGTGCAGCTGCTGCTGCTAATTTAATAGGGAAATCAATAGCTAGGCCAGTGTTCTGTGTCCACTCCAGTCCTCAAAGACTCATCTGATCTGCTGTAAGGACAGCGTCCTGACAGCACCCCAAAAGGCCATTTTTAGGGCTAGTACATCAGCCTGCTTTTTTTTTTTTCTCTGTAATCTAATTGCAGTTGCCTACCAGTGTGTGTCAGGCCCACTCATATCTGGTGTCACAGTAGCTTGCATTTAAAAAACAACAACAATTTTTTTACTGTAATATAATTGTAGTTGCCTGCAAGCGTGTGTGTCAGGCCTACAGCGTGTACTGTGCCCACTACTGCCAGTGCCCAGTTCCACCACTCTTATCTGGTGTCACAGTAGCTTGCATAAAAAAAAAAAGAAAAAAAACATTTTTTCACTGTAATATAATTGCAGTTGCCTGAAAGCGTGTGTGTCAGGCCTACAGCGTGTACTGTGCCCACTACTGCCAGTGCCCAGTTCCACCACTCTTATCTGGTGTCACAGTAGCTTGCACGCATAGTACAACTAATCGGAAAAAAAATGACAGGCAGAGGCAGGCCACCCCGCAGGGGCCGTCGTGGTCGTGGTGCTGCGATTTCCTTTGGCCCTAGAATAATGCCCAGTGTTCAGAGGCCACGTACCCTGAACTCGAAAAGTTCTGTGGACATAGTTGACTGGCTAACACAGGACACCCAATCTTCTACAGCTTCCACTCGGAACCTTGACGCACTATCCTCCTCCAGCTCAGCTTCGGGCACCTCTCAAGTTACCACTCGCCCGCCTGCCGCCACCACCAACACTAGCACCACAGCCGCTTCACTTGATCTGTCAGAGGAGTTATTTACACATCAGTTGGAAGAAATGAGTGATGCGCAACCATTTGTCACGGCGGACAGGATATAAAATACACAAAAAAAGAAACAAACAAGTTTCTAGGCGAGAAGCTGGGGATAAAGGTCACCTCCTAACATATCCCTACCAGCTCTCCCTATACTGCTATGCCCACGATAAGACCCTTAAGGTGGGAATACCGTGTCTTCGAGCCTGGGCTGAAAATACCCTAAAATCCCTAAGATGGTGATAGGGGAATAGAGGCAGCCTGCTCCCTCAGAACCTGGAGGGGCAGGTGTCTCTCTAACAGCCTAGACAGCAAAACCACAAGAGAACAAAAAGCAACTTATCTTTTGAGCAGGAACAGACAATCCTTCCTTCCTTGCATACACAGAGCCAGACAGAAGCTATAACCCGCACGGAACACTGGGAGTGGGTGTGATTTAAACTGAAACCAACGACCCCACCCAGTGCACCTGAAGGGAGGCGGATCTAGCTTGACTCCAAAACAAAAGGCTAGACACGTGCTGCCAATCTGGCAGACCTCCGCACATAGCCTGAGCAGGGCATGACAGTACCCCCCCTTCTACGGGTGACCTCCGGACACCCCGGGCCAACCTTATCCGGGTGGGATCTGTGAAAAGCCCTAACTAGTCGGCTGGCACTAACATCCACAGCCGGAACAAATAAATAAATGAAAAGAAATATATATAGCATGCAATCAATATTGTAAAATAAGATCGTGCCGTTTGTTTAATCCCTGGGGTTGACGGGATCCCAGCTGGAAGATCCAGAAGGCCTCCCTATTAAGGAGTTTCCTTCTGTGATCTCCCCCCCTTGGTGGCAGATAGACCCTTTCTATGCCTTTAACTTTAAGGCTGGACACATCTCCCACATGTGAAATAGCAAAATGCAGGCTGGCTGCAGAGACATTATGGTCTCTATAGTGCGGCACGTCGGATATGTGTTTACGTACCCGGTTCTTTAATGGATTAACAGTACAGCCAACATATTGCAAAGAGCATATTACACATGTGATGAGATAAACTACATGCCTAGTATTACAATTGATGTAAGACTGTATTTTGTACTCTTTTTCATGTGTGGTAGATCGAAAAGTTTTTTCAATGGTAGTGGTAGTACATTTTCTGTGTCCGCATTTGAAGCTGCCCTTATAGTGGAGCCATGTGGCTTGTGGTCTTTTTTTTTCTGTAAAGAAACTTGGGCTGATTATATTGCCCAGAGTGGGCGCTCTTCTAGCCACACATTTTATTCCATTAGACACAATTTCTGACCAGTTACCATCGAAATTTAAAACATGGAAATATTTTTTCATGATCCTGCAGATAGCAGGAAACTCTTGGCTAAATTGTGTAACAAAATAAGTGGCATGTTTTTCATTGTCAGTACTTTCAGATTCTCTGTGAGAGAATTTGGGATAAAATAGGGATTGTCTGTTCATGTCAGAGACCATTTTAGTGGCCCGCTCTATATTATTACGTGAATATTCCCTGCGCAAAAGTCTGTCACTAATGTTAGAGGCTTCCATCTCAAAGACCTCTTGATCAGAACAGTTGCGGCGGGCACAGATCAGTTCTCCTTTGGGGATATTACGAATGGTGTAGGAAGGATGACATGAGTGAGCTAGTTATGTGGTATTTCCAGCAAGCTGTTTCCGATGTGTGGATGTGTTGACTCTGTGGGTGGAAATGTTCCCCCTCAGGCACAAATCCAAAAACTGAAATTTAGTGTCATCAAATTGAAAAACAAATTCTCTGCAGTCAACACTAGAATTGAAGTGCATAATAAGCTCTGGTATGGACGCCACATCCCCAGACCATACCATCAGCAGGTCATTGATGTAACGTCCATACCAGAGTAAATGATCCAAAAAAGGGGAGGTGTCGATGAGGAGAAAGTGGCCCTCCCACCATGCCATAAATATATTTGTAATGGAGGGAGAGAACTTGGCCCCCATCGACACCCCTGACACTTGCAAATAAAAAAATCTCATCAAATAAAA
The DNA here is from genome assembly GCF_014858855.1 of Bufo gargarizans. NCBI lineage: Eukaryota > Metazoa > Chordata > Amphibia > Anura > Bufonidae > Bufo > Bufo gargarizans. The sequence continues at coordinate 83,753,975 of NC_058090.1, forward strand.
AATAATTGTGCCTGAGAAGGAAGGAAGTCTATTCTGACCACGTCCAGTCAGGGGTTTCAGGTGCCGTTAGTGGCTGACGCCAGACTGAACACTCTCAGGGAGCAATCGGCACTGCCTCCCTCGGACTCAGACTTCAAGCAGGTGGTCTGGGACCAAGGACAGCCGTGCCGGGTCACAGTCCAGCAGGGCTCACTGGAGGAGTGGCCTAGGGACCAGCAGTTAGTAGAACTGACAGGGGACGTGGCAGTCTCATCTATTCGGACCACGTCCCACCAGGGGTTTCAGGTGGCGTTAGGGGCTTGCGCCAGCTTGAAAGCTCTCAAAGAGCATGTGGCACAGACTCCCTTAGATTCAGACCTCCAGAGGGCGGTCTGGGACCAAGGACGGTTGTGCCAGGAAACGGCAGTATGGGGCAGGCCCAGACCGCCTAGAAGCGGGGGTACGACCAGTTGGCTTGTGAGATGACCCATCACGTGGGTCAGCAAGCGTGGATACTGGTTCCAGTACCTCAGGATAAGATTCAAGCGGCCTGGGAGGGACCGTACCTCGCGCACCAGTGGCTCAATGCCAGGATGTACCTGGTCACCCTGGACCACGCCCGGGGTAGGCAGAAGGCGCAGGAGGCAGGTGCCCACCCAGAAGGCCGCCCCTTCCGGAAAATGTTAGCCAGCACGCCCGGAAGGACGGCGTCCACTAAGATGCCCTTGGGCATGGAGTATGCCCCTGCCACTTCTAAGCGGATGGTCAAGCTGCTTAAGGGACTTGAAGGGTACGTGGCCGCGTACCTGGAGGCCATTGTCGTCTTCGGTCCTACAGGGGAGGATCCCCGAGAGCATCTGGCGCAGATGCTCGGGCAGATCTGCCAGGGAGGCTTGACCCTTACACCAGGAAAGTGCCAGCTGGACATAAGCGAGGGGCCCCAGGCAGGCAGTGAAGCCTCGGAACCGGAACCTGGGAGAGGGGATGCCAGCTCATCCAGGCTCACCCTTTGGGACAAGCACCAGGTGATATTCTTCCTGGGCACCGCCGGGTACTATAGGGAGTTTGCACCCCACTATAGTAGCCTGGTGAGGCCTCTGACGGACCACACCAGGAAGAAGCTGCCCTCCGCAGTCGATTTGACAATCAACTGCGAGACGGCCTTCCAGGCGCTGGAGGATGCCCTTTCTAGCTTCCCGGTACTACAAGCAGCTGACAGCACGCGGCCGTTTATAGTACCGACTGATGCCAGCCATTGTGGTCTCAGGGGCAGGCTCAGTGCAGGTGACTCCATGTGTCAGGAACGAATGGGAGGTGGGTACGTGGGAGCCTGGCGCTCCAGCCGTACCACTTTGCCATTCACCCCCAGAGAGGGTGCGGATGGGCGCACGGGGAACACAGGAATGTGCTGCCCCCTGGCGCCCTCTAAAAAGGGGGAGGTGTGAGGAATATGGATTAATATTTACTGTCAGCCATGTCCTCACACCCCCATTTGCTGACAGATAGCGGAGGTAGTGAACTCCACAGGAGGGCCCTGCTTCAAAGCCCCCGGCCCTGATTGTCATTTGATTCACTTCTTGGCATGTTCAGTGTACATGCAAAATAAGTTTCCACCCCCCCCCCCCAGCCATCTGAGTGTCAGTTGGCAAGAAAGAAAGCCCCAGGGGGTCCAGGCTTCAAGGAGGCCCCAAGTGGAAAAGGCCACACCTCAGTCCACCAGTTTGGAGCCAAGCCTAATCCTGCAGGAAAAAACCCAGCAGGAGGTGACAGCCCTGTCAGGATCAATGCGACCTCCCAGACATGTTGGCACCTACATTTCATAAGGAATTATGGCCATCGCAGGTGCAAACCGGATACATATTTGTGTCCCGGTGGCCATGATGTACGTGCCCATGGTCTTTGTTTAATAGGGCGACATTAGCGAGGGGAGATATCCATATCCCCCCACAGAAACCAAATAACGGTACCAGGTTTGGACTCTACTTGTAGCCGGAACCCAGGCAGGTCCTTTGGTCCTAGAACCATCTTCCTGTGACCCTCTGGTCTGGAGCTATGAACCCTAAAGGGTTTTGTGGGTTATTTGCTGCCAGCCCAGAAGAGGGGGAGTGGACCCCTCCCTGAGGCTGGCAGGGGAGGGGCCGGCTACAGGTTAAAAGTCTGGTGCCAGCAAGCAGGCGGGTCTTTCTCTGAAGAGGGGTCACATCTTACAAATGTGTTTAGAGGGACCCAGGAACTCGCTGAGATCACGGCCCTTCATGTGGACTCCAGCCAAGAACATCTCCCAACCAAAAGGAACTTTCATCTTACCCGGTTAACTGACTTTTACACTGCCTAACCCTGTTGTAACCATATAACCTGCCTGTAATCTGTAACCTCAGACCACTGTATATATTCTCTGTGTATACTGTGTTAAATCTAGTGTGCCCTTACGGCAATTAAATCTATAATTTAATCTTGTGCTATCTTGCATCTCGATCACGAATCCCCACGTCCGTGTTTTGGCCTAGTTATAAGCTACCGCGGGTTGGTGTCTCCCCCTATATAATCCCGTTAACGGACCAGGCTTATATCAAACGAGAGCTGGTGGCAGATTTCCCAGGTTGAGACAGCACTGTTTTCAATGAGGCAGTGAAAAGGCTCTCTCAGCTTGTTGCCTCTCTGTGCCCGCGTGGACAGGAGTTGTGTGTGTAAAATGTACCAAGCTGACCTTACGTGCTCCTCTGGAGGGTGTAACGTCACGTTTTTGGTAAACCCGTGACCATACCGCATCTCATAAGCTCGACGTAGTTGACGTCAAGCGGGCACGAGGTGTGGTATTTGTCACAGCCCGTACGACACGCTCAATGAGACCGCCCATGGGAAGCAAGACCTCTGTAATACATCAGGGAAGACAGGCGTGCAGGGGAAGACGATCATGAACGGGACTTAATTGGTGGTAAATATCTCTTCCTAACAACTATCACATAATGAATTCATGTTATTAAACAAGGGTTTGTCCTTCTGTCCCCTATCTGATGTTGACTGGTTTCAGAATGAGATAGACCTAATGAGTTTTTTTTAGACGCATTAGACTCAGAATATTCTTCAATAATGAGGAGCCCTTGGACATGCCATATCCGGGGGCTTCTGAGAACATTAAACACAGTATCTTGACATTCAGGGAGTTGGGCTTACACTTGAAAAGTGATTTTCAGCCACCCAGAGTCACAAGACAGTCGATGTGTATATCTCTCTGGTCAAGTCGAATATAATGAAACTGAGGACATTTTCACAAGAGAAATATGATTCCAACCTGACCAGGGCAGAGAGAAATGCATTGGTTTCTCTTGGTCAGCGTAAGGAACTAACCATCAAAGCGGCCGATAAAGGAGGAGCGATAGTGGTTATGGACACGGAGAAATATGTTGCTGAGATCAGAAGCCAATTACAGGATAGGGAGGTGTATAAGACGAGTAGATGCTGATCCGAAATTGGAGGTTATGAGAAAGATAAAAATTTTGGTTGATAATGCCTATGCTAATAATCTCATAGATGGAAAGTTACATTCCTTCCTTATATAGCAGCACCCAGTGACACCGATACTATATACTGTCCCTAAAATCCACAAGGATTTATACAATCCTCCTGGACGTCCTATAGTTGCATTAATCGATTTGATTTTTGCCCCCGCGGCCATTTTCTTGGACAAAGTATTAAGATCACAGGCAACAGGGGCCATGTCGTACGTAAGGGACACAACTGACTTTCTAAATAAATGAGAGAAGTTGGAATTTAATGTAAATGACAGATTGGTGTCCTTTGACATAACAAGTCTGTACACCAGTATAGATCATGAACGGGGACTGGACGCAATACAATGGTCACTGAGACACAGATTATCCGAGGGAGCTACGTGACTGTGTGCTTTTTATTAGAAATACTGTTGACCTGTAACCATTTTCGTTTCGAGGAGGAGTTCTATGTACAGTGCTGGGGGACCGCAATGGGATCGAATATGGCCCTAACTTATGCAAACATATATATGACATACGTGGAGGAATCGTTGGCATACCCATCCACTCTTTACCGCTTTGTGAGGGGGTGGATGAGGTATATAGACGATATCTTCCTTGTTTGGACAGGGATGGATGCAAATCTGCAGGAATTCCATGACCACTTGAACAACATCTATACACAATTAAAATTCACTACATCTATACACAATTAAAATTCACTACAAATTCTCTCTACAATTTCTTGACACTCTGGTTTATGTGACAGAGGATGGGCTACAGACAGATCTTTTTGTAAAACCGACAGATCGGAACAACATGCTTAGGTTCGATAGCGCCCACCCTAAAAATATGTTGGAATCCATTCCATATAGCCAGTTACTGAGGACAAGACATATAGTGTCAGTTGAAGGAGAGGTAGATGACAGACTACAGACGATGGGACACAAGTTTGTTGTGAGGAAATATCCTAAAAATTTGGTCAAGAGACACTTGGATAGAGTGCAGCAACAGGCACGATCTCAGTTAAATACATGGAAAAAGCTAATGAGTAAGAAAAGGGTACCATTTGTGTCTGTATACTCACCAATGAGTGGACAGATAGCAGGAGCACTGAAGCGCAATTGGCAGATTTAAGCGCAATCCTTTCTGGATATAGAGGAATTTCAGTCCCCACCCTTAATGTCATATAGGAGGGTGAAAAACCTGGGTGATAGCCTGACACATTCTGAACTACAAAGGCCAGTGAAGGAACAAACACATAGGAAGGGTTTGTACCTTTGCATTAATTGTTGTAATTGTAATAGTATGCTAAAGGGAGACACCTTGTCTCATCCCCGCACAGGCAAATAATACAGGATCAGGAGTTTTTACACCTGCTTTTCGGATTTTGTGATTTACCTGTTACAATGCCCGTGTGGTCAATTGTATGTGGGAGAGACCACACAGGCCTGTAAGCTGAGGATCAATCAACATCGGTATTCGATCTGAAAACTGTACACAAAGAGACAAACTCAGGCTGGGGATTTGGAGGGAGAACTCCCGGTTCCAGAACATTTCTACAGATGTAGACATAATGTGGCACAACTAAGGTTTAGAATTATTGATGGTATTCCCCTATTGCCCAGAGGGCGGGATCAGGAACGACTTTTGAGACGTTTGGAACTTAAATGGATTTTTGAGCTTGATACTCTGGCACCTAAGGGCCTCAATCGGGAGTTCAAGGTGGGCTCCCTCTTCTAAATGCCGCAGGGAATTAAGGAATGGGGTTGTTTTTATTGGAACATAAGCTTCATTACCCGACAGATGTCATGTTAACATTTACTTATACCTGATTTTTGTATATTTCACAGATATCATGGTACTACATACATCTGAGTCATGGAATTATGTGCAGTTATGGATGCACACTACTGAGGAGCTGGTTAACTGGATATTCATGAAGACTATGGATCGCTGGATTTATGCCATGGGGAAATACATTATTAGTTTGTAAAAATTGGTATTATATATATATGTTATTATTCGTTTCCTACCTGGGTCCTGGTGAAGGTTAACTTATGGGATAGAGTGAAGTTTGGAAGAGACTCGGATGGCAATAGGGATGGTACTATCACGTGGTTAATGACAGAGAGGCAAATCAAATGAAGGGGATATTGGAAAACTAGGGGACCTCTCTAAATGAGAGCGGACTCTTTTTGCTAGGGTGTGGGCACCTGACGTTCTTAGGGGTTAGGAAGTGCACCTACCCTTTTTGTCCCTGATATGAATGGCAATTGCTGTAATCTCTACACACTCCCCGCTGGTGAGAACCATTGGTGTCTTTGCTGTCAATTAATAGGACTCCTTCTAGGTTCTGGGGATAAGTATGTACCTTTTTGTGTTCCCTTTTTCCCCGGATTGGGGTTGCACCCTTACGTCCCATAACTCTTATCCGGGGTATTAGAGATCGAGACCTCCGCTGGGCCCTAGGAGATGGGGATGGACCTGTTTGTGGGTCATACATTTATTAGTATACCCCATGGACATATCCAGTGGGTTTCATTTAATTATAGGGACCTGTTTGTAACAAGCCCTGTCATATACCTAGCCCTGAAGTTGATGTTGCGCCAGAAACTGTATATAATGTTTTATTACATCTCTATATATAATATGCAGAGTACCGGTGAACAGCACATATAGTTTTTGCTGTAGTGATGATTTTTCTCTTATGTATAGGACCTGGCCATAATGAAGAGGTTTAACACTTAGTAGGACCTGTGTTTGCATGGATATGGAGACACATAGGAACATGTGATGTATCAGGTAACCGCCAATGGGGGTAGTGTCCTAGCAACGATGTAAGGTCCTAGTCATGTGGTCAAGCACATGATCGCTGGAGATGCCTGCCTACTACGGAGACCAGGAAGTGAAAGTCAGGCATGCACAGTAGCATGCTGGAGACGCTGTTCACCTTACTCAATGTCTTTGTCTGTTCCTTGGGCTCAGCTGTGTTGTAAGTACTAGTTTATACATGGATTTTTGTCACACATGTAAGTTGTTGGTAATGAGGTCACTGTGGATATTACAGGTGGAATTGTCTAAGGGGAGGGGTTATTTCTGATACCTTGGGACAGCCCCCCAACCAATCCTGATTGAGTAGTATGTATAAATATGTGTTAGTGTCCACTTGGAACATTATATAGCTTGAAAAAGACTTTGCTGTCGAAACATTGCTATTTTTTTTGGTGTTAATAAACACAAAATTGGATTCAATACTGGGAGTGCTGCGGTTTTTAATCTATTTTTTCGTCTCCAGAGGCTGTGTTCACACACAGCTTTTTACTGGTGATTTCTGGAGTGTGATTTTTGCAGTAAAGGTCTATGGAAAGTATCACACAGAAGATTTTTATTCCTGGAGTTTTTCTAATTATGTGTTTTTTTCTGCCTCTTTTCAGCAGCGCAGCGTGCTGGAGATCTGGCGGTTCTACATCTTTCACTATAGAGGAAAAACTTTTCACAGACGTCCAGAAAGAAACGTGGCTGAAAACCTGCTGAAGTTGTTGCATTTTTTAGTTTTTTTTAGTGACTACTTTTAAAACATGTTTTAAAAGTTCTGACCCCGTACAGGCTGATTAACGCGCCAGTCATCTATCTGTGTCCTCCGTGGACAGCTCACGTGTCCATAGACTTCCCTGTGTTTTCTCATATACCCTTGTCTGTGCACACACCGCGGGTCAGTGCAGAACCCGAGACATACAGAACTCCATATAAACCGCAGGCGCCATCGTGTTCTGCCTGTTCTCATCCACTGCATAGAAAGTGCATTACAGTTACTATTACAGTAAAAAGAGAAAAAAACTAAAAAATCTTTAAAAAAATACAAATTCGAATCTCCCCCTTTCCCAATTTTACATATAAAAAAGAAGAATAAAAAATAAACATAATTGGTATCGCCGCTTCCCAAAATGTCAGAACTATTAAAATGTACAAGTGATTATCCCGCACAGAGATCCAAGTTTTTTGGTCACTTCACCCCCTGAAAATAATAAGAAAATAAAAAGATAAAGTTATTAGTGACCCAAAATGGCACAAATAAAAACTACAGCTCGCCGGCAAAAAACAAGCCTCAGCCCTGTAGATGGAAATAGAAAGCGGTCATGGGGTCAGGATACGGCCATGAAGAAAATTTAGATTTTTCAAAGGTTTTTATTACTTTAAAAATTGTAAAGTATAATAGAAACCATATAAATGTGGTATTGCTATAATTGTACCGATCCTCAGGATAAGGTTGTCATGTCAGTTTTGGCACACCGGCAACACCGTAAAAAAAAACAACATAAAAAATGGTGGAATTGCAGCCCCAAAAATATTTTTTTCCTGTGTTTTCAATACAAGTTATGGTAAATTAAATGGAGCCATTAAAAGTACATCTCACACCTCAGGCACACGACCGTAGTCTCAGTCTGAATCCGATCTGCGGGTCTGATGTAGACCCATTAATCTCCACAGGGCCACAAAACATGCGGACATTACACCGTGTGCTCCCCACACCCTGAAGTCTGTCCTGTGGTCTCCAAAAACATAAAACGTCCTATTCTTCTCCATTTCGAGGACAGAAATAGAACTTTACTGTAGACGGACCGCAAAATACATCAGCGCGCATAAAGCCCTCAGACGACAATGTGAATGGAAAAGTAAAAACGCTATGGTTCTTAGAAGTCGGGAAAAAAGCAAAAGGGAAAAGATTTATCAGTAATGTGGAGAGAAGATTATAAATCTGCTGCAGATGACACTTATATACAGACTGTGCCGAAATCAGGGACTCAGGTAAGGGGGGCGGTGGCCGCTGACACTAGACCTGGTGCATTAGTCAGACATTAGTACAGACGTCACATATCAAGGAGCAGTCAGCAGTTTATCTCATAGACATAACAATGGTGCGGAGCATAAAATAGAATAAACTCCATGTATAACGTGTGCCCCACATGTCTCAGTCCTGTACACATCTCTTATACTCACAGTAATTCCTCTATCCTGCAGGCCGGACTGGACAGAGCCTCCATCAAGTCACTGAAGTGAGGACCAGACAGACGGTTACCAGACAGGTAAAGTATCTTCAGGGACTGGTTATTCCTTATTACAGATGCCAACTGGATGCAGGAAGTGTCTGGTAGACCATTACGACCCAAACTGTAAGAATACGAAGATGAGATGTGGGTGAGGCGTCCACAGAGCGTTAGTATAAAAACTGTAGATTGTGACTGTAAAGAGAAAATGTCCCTGACTGTTAGTAAAACCCATAAATGTCATCACTAGAAGCCGCCTCTTGTGTGTGGTAGATGTCAGGAACGACGGCAGCTATATGATATGTCCATGTCCTAGAAATCCAGAACCCCTGAGGAATGTCCTCACTTTATGGCATGTCATAAATCAGTGATGATGGCAGCACATGAATGTACAAGAGTCATAAAGCTGGAGGAACTTGTGTCAGCGTCATCAGCTGCTGAGAGCTCTCCTTAGTAGTAAGAGGGTATATGGTTCGTCAAAGTGACAGGTACCACGCCCCCTTTTACATGCCCCTTTTATATTGCTTGATATAAAAAAATTAGCGCTTGATATTAATTTTATATCGCTTGATATTTGTTTTATATCGCTTGATATTAATTTTATATCGCTTGATATTAAATTTATGGTGCTAGCTATTAAAATTTTAGTGTTGGCTATTAATATTTATATTGTTTGCTATTAAAATTTATATTGTTTGCTTTTAAAATTTATAGTGCTAGCTATAAAAATTTATAGCGCTTTATATTAAATTTATAGTGTTTTTGATATTAAAATTTATAGTGCCTGATATTAATTTAATATAATAGTAATAAAATCAAACGATGACAAATATAATTTGGTTAAAAAGCTTTATTCATTTCCTTATTTGCAACATTTCCGTAGGGACAGACACGTTTGATTGTAATTACAGCATCGTATACATAAGCGTTTCATGCGTTTTGTTACAAATGATCGCACAATACGGTCATTTTTTCTAAAATCGTTAGTGAACATTTTTAAAACATTTTCAAAAAATATTCCTTTAGCGAGACATTGTAAGATATAGATACAGTAATGGCTGCAGACGGAACTAATGGCGTATGGTATTTGTCTGTTTTGATATCTTATAGTCTTAGAATTTTTATATAAAAACTGCATAAAGTAGCCAGGAAATATTTCATTTGCGGGGGATAAACCATAACTATAAAAAAAAAATAGATATATCATTCGGGTATAATATAATTAAAATCCAATGCTTCCCCCGCTGATACGAATTATCTGTATTTACAATGTAGGCTGCAGGCCTGTCGATGATTTTACCCCCCGGTAATAAATCACACGGGAATACACCTTTAAATATGCGCCTGGCGTTAATATCAGCTTTAATAACACAGGCAATTTCATAATTATTCATGTTTATTGAAAATCATATAATACCTCCCGACGATTATTTATTTCAATAATATTTTCATGAACTGAATATACAATCATATTAATTGTGTTTGCAATCGGTTCGGCAAATCTAATTTCAGCTCGCAGATTGCCGGTTTTTACTAGAGAGAAATGACCGCCAGTCTCTTGATCCAGCGATAAATCAAAAGCGAACAAAGTGTAACCGTTCAAAAACTCGTGTCGATCGACGGATAAAGCAGTCGGCCTTGTGTTTCCCCGAAATATGTACTAGGGACATATATTCACGAACAGCTGATTCGTCTTGGAAGTTAGGTTGAAAAGGTTTTGCCCGTATCTGTTGACCATCCAAATATAAGGCTGCATAATTCACATTATAGTGGTTGAAGCACAAAGGATTTCTTTGGTAACTCCCGGAAAATGATTCGTTATCCACAAACGCTAGTATTACTGTTTTTTGGTAGGTTTCCGAGGAAAAGATTCTCGTGGTTACATACGCGAGTACCGGCGGGTACGCTATACACTTTAAGCGATGCCCGATCGATCGAGTACTTTGAGTTAGCTGTTAACAGAGCGCGACTGTGACCGATTCTTACAGCGGGCGATACTTGTACTCTTTTGACAAATAGGGAAGCGTGCTGTATTTGGACTTTAACCACCTCAGGACCGCTGTACGCAGGATTGCGTCCTGGCGGCGGCCCTGCTCTTCTGGGTGGACGCATATACGTGTCCTCCCGCGAGAGCCGAGATTTCCTGTGAACGCGGGCGCTCACAGGAACGTTAGGTAAGCGAGTGGATCTCCAGCCTGCCAGCGGCGATCGCTCGCTGGCAGGCTGGAGATGTGATTTTTTTAACCCCTAACAGGTATATTAGACGCTGTTTTGATAACAGCGTCTAATATACCTGCTACCTGGTCCTCTGGTGGTCCCTTTTGTTTGGATCGACCACCAGAGGACTCGGGCAGCTCATTAAAGTAGCACCAAACACCACTACACTACACTACACTACACCCCCCCCTGTCACTTATTAACCCTTTATGAACCACTGATCACCCCTGATCACCCCATACAGACTCCCTGATCACCCCCCTGTCATTGATCACCCCCCTGTAAGGCTCCATTTAGACGTCCGTATGATTTTTACGGATCCATGGATCGGATCCGCAAAACACATACGGACGTCTGAATGGAGCCTTACAGGGGGGTGATCAGGGAGTGTATATGAGGTGATCACCCCCCTGTCATTGATCACCCCCCTGTAAGGCTCCATTCAGACGTCCGTATGTGTTTTGCGGATCCGATCCATGTATTCGTGGATCCGTAAAAATCATACGGACGTCTGAATGGAGCCTTACCAGGGGGGTGATCAATGACGGGGGTGATCAGGAAGTCTATATGGGTGATCACCCCCTTGTCATTGATCACCCCCCCTGTAAGGCTCCATTCAGACAATTTTTTGGCCCAAGTTAGCGGAAATATATATATATATTTTTTGTTTGTTTTTTCTTATAAAGTCTCATATTCCACTAACTTGTGTCAAAAAATAAAATCTCACATGAACTCGCCATACCCCTCACGGAATCCAAATGCGTAAAACTTTTTAGACATTTATATTCCAGACTTCTTCTCACGCTTTAGGGCCCCTAAAAAGCCAGGGCAGTATAAATACCCCACATGTGACCCCATTTCGGAAAGAAGACACCCCAAGGTATTCCGTGAGGGGCATATGGAGTCCATGAAAGATTTAAATTTTTGTCCCAAGTTAGCGGAAAGTGAGACTTTGTGAAAAAAAAATAAAATAAAATAAAATCAATTTCCGCTAACTTATGCAAAAAAAAATAATTTCTATGAACTCGCCATGCCCCTCAATGAATACCTTGGGGTGTCTTCTTTCCAAAATGGGGTCACATGTGGGGTATTTATACTGCCCTGGCTTTTTAGGGGCCCTAAAGCGTGAGAAGAAGTCTGGGATCCAAATGTCTAAAAATGCCCTCCTAAAAGGAATTTGTGCCCCTTTGCCCACCTTGGCTGCAAAAAAGTGTCACACATGTGGTATCGCCGTACTCAGGAGAAGTTGGGGAATGTGTTTTAGGGTGTCATTTTACATATACCCATGCTGGGTGAGATACACATCTTGGTCAAATGCCAACTTTGTATAAAAAAATGGGAAAAGTTGTCTTTTGCCGAGATATTTCTCTCACCCAGCATGGGTATATGTAAAATGACACCCCAAAACACATTCCCCAACTTCTCCTGAGTACGGCGATACCACATGTGTGACACTTTTTTGCAGCCAAGGTGGGCAAAGGGGCACATATTCCAAAGTGCACCTTTCGGATTTCGCAGGCCATTTTTTACACATTTTGATTGCAAACTACTTCTCACACATTTTGGCCCCTAGAATGCCAGGGCAGTATAACTACCCCACAAGTGACCCCATTTTGGAAAGAAGACACCCCAAGGTATTTTGTGATGGGCATAGTGAGTTCATGGAAGTTTTTATTTTTTGTCACAAGTTAGTGGAATATGAGACTTTGTAAGAAAAAAAAAAATCATAATTTTCCGCTAACTTGTGACAAAAAATAAAAAGTTCTATGAACTCACTATGCCCATCAGCGAATACCTTAGGGTGTCTTCTTTCCGAAATGGGGTCATTTGTGGGGGTTTTCTACTGTTTGGGCATTGTAGAACCTCAGGAAACATGACAGGTGCTCAGAAAGTCAGAGCTGCTTCAAAAAGCGGATATTCAAATTTTTGTACCATAGTTTGTAAATGCTATAACTTTTACCCAAACCATTTTTTTTTTTTACCCAAACATTATTTTTTTTTATCAAAGACATGTAGAACAATAAATTTAGCGAAAAATTTATATATGGATGTCGTTTTTTTTGCAAAATTTTACAACTAAAAGTGAAAAATGACATTTTTTTGCAAAAAATCGTAAAATTTTGATTAATAACAAAAAAAGTAAAAATGTCAGGAGCAATGAAATACCACCAAATGAAAGCTCTATTAGTGAGAAGAAAAGGAGGTAAAATTCATTTGGGTGGTAAGTTGCATGACCGAGCAATAAACGGTGAAAGTAGTGTAGTGCAGAAGTGTAAAAAGTGGCCTGGTCATTAAGGGGGTTTTAGCTAGCGGGGCTGAAGTGGTTAAAATGGGCCGCCTCGGCCGACATAAGGCAGAAAGTGTCTTTGTTTCTGGTCAATTTTATCTTTAGATCTAAACCGTTTAGTATTAACTTCGGTTGATTAAATATATAGGCGTAAATGGGACCCATTAATTCCACACTTCTAGATCGGGCTGAATACTTTGCTCTCTTGCTAAAGCCGTCATTACGCCCGTCGAGAACCCGGTCATCATGATGTCCCGCTGTGTCTTTATAGAATAAACCGGCTGTAAATTGGGACGCTAAAGTTTGTGAATTATAATTTATTAGGGACTCTATATACGCTCTATACGTATAAAGGTTGTCGCTTCTTGAAATCAACGTGTCGCCGAGCGTTATATCCAGTTGATTAAAAAGACTCGCTATAGGGTAGTTAATAAGTGCAACGCGGGATGCTTCTGGTATGGGTGTGTTATCAGGACTAACGATTTTGCAAACGACGTGTAACAAAATTAAGGTAATAATAATATTCACCGCTGCCCGTGATGTAGAATTCCAAAGGGGCATTGTCAGTGATTGCTGCACCTCTACATAAAGCGATTTTTCAATGCTTGTTTGGGTAGGCGGTATTTGAAAGATATCCAACTCTGATTTGGCGTACTCGGCGGATGCGTCATGCACGAAAGCCATAGCGGCTGACTAGAAGATGTCGCTCGGTGAACGACTTCTTGTTTTCTGGCGGCGACGTCTCTTAGGTTGTGCTACTTTATTCATAAAAGTTGGTAAGACAATGGCAGCACGTTAACGTTTTCTTTTGCGTGTTTTTTTTACTTATTTGTACGACACCAGATCCCTCCTGGCTCTGCGCCGACCTATTTATACGATCCATAAAGGCGGTCGAAGCCGTAGTGACAACGTCTTTAGCGATGTTACGGGCGGCTGTTTTCACGTGCAGTTTGATCGGGGCCGTGAGTTTATAAACAAACCTATGAGGCGTCTTTGTGAAACCTATAAAATACATAATTTTTTAACTACAAACGCTGTTAAGGCAGCGTTGGTCGAGCGTTTTAATAGAACGCTGAAAACTAAAATGTGGCGCTATCTTAGAGAACAAAACACGTACAGGTACATCGACAAGTTACAAGACTTGGTGTATAGTTATAACCACACATACCACAGAACTATAAGGCGGCGTCCCGTCGATGTGACAAAAGAGAACTCTTTAACCGTTTGGAAAAATATCTGCGGGTGTTACGATACTATTAAAAAAGTTAAACCGGTATTAAAAATAGGTGATCACGTCAGAATTGTGCGTTATAAGGTTTTCTTTTACAAAAGGTTATGAACAAACCTATACGGACGAGATATTTAAAATTCACGCTGTAAACACTAGGGGCCTCAGACTAGGGCTGCAGTAAACGAATATTTTTGTAATCGAGTATTCTATCGATTATATTTCTCGATTCATCGAGTAATCTAATAAGAAAAAGCTACTTAAAATAACGTACGTAATTATGTATAAAGTTATTGGTTTAGAGAGGGGTTAATGAAGGCACCTCCAAGGTGCTTCCATTAACCCCTCCAAACCAATAACTTTATACATGCCCATTGGGTTTGGAGGGGTTAATGGAAGCACCTTGGCATTAGGCATGTATAAAGTTATTGGTTTGAAGAGGTTAATGAAAGCACCTTGGAGGTGCCTTCATTAACCCCTCTCTAAACCAATAACTTTATACATACCAAGGTGGTGCCTGCAGCCTCCATTAACCACTCTCTCTCCATCTCCCTGCCCCCAGCCTCTGATCTGCCTCCCTGCCCCCAGCCTCTGATCTGCCTCCCCCCCTCCAGCCTCTGATCTGCCTCCCCCCCTCCAGCCTCTGATCTGCCTCCCCCCCTCCAGCCTCTGATCTGCCTCCCCCCCTCCAGCCTCTGATCTGCCTCCCCCCCTCCAGCCTCTGATCTGCCTCCCCCCCCCCAGCCTCTGATCTGCCTCCCCCTCCCCAGCCTCTGATCTGCCTCCCCCTCCCCCCAGCCTCTGATCTGCCTCCCCCTCCCCCCAGCCTCTGATCTGCCTCCCCCCAGCCTCTGATCTGCCTCCCCCCAGCCTCTGATCTGCCTCCCCCCAGCCTCTGATCTGCCTGCCCCCCTCCCCCCAGACTCTGATCTGCCTGCCCCCAGACTCTGATCTGCCTGCCCCCAGACTCTGATCTGCCTGCCCCCAGCCTCTGATCTGCCTGCCCCCAGCCTCTGATCTGCCTGCCCCCAGCCTCTGATCTGCCTGCCCCCAGCCTCTGATCTGCCTGCCCTCAGCCTCTGATCTGCCTGCCCTCAGCCTCTGATCTGCCTGCCCCCAGCCTCTGATCTGCCTGCCCCCAGCCTCTGATCTGCCTGCCCCCCCCCTCCCCCCAGCCTCTGATCTGCCTGCCCCCTCTGGTAACGCAACCCCCCCTCCCCAGTATTAATCATTGGTGGCAGTGGCCACAGGGTCCCCCTCCTCCCCCCCATCATTGGTTGCAGTGTCAGTTCCGATCGGAGCCCCAGCAGTGTAATGCTGGGGCTCCGATCGGTTACCATGGCAGCCAGGAGTCACGCTACTGAAGTCAGTTCCGATCGGAGCCCCAGCAGTGTAATGCTGGGGCTCCGTTCGGTTACCATGGCAGCCAGGACGCTACTGAAGTCCTGGCTGCCATGGTATGTTAGTGAGCAGAGAGCAGCGCATTATACTCACGTGCGCTGTGGCCGCCGGTCGCTCCTTCTTCTGTCTGTGCAGCGGATTGCTAATGCTTACAGCATTAGCAATGCGCCGCACAGACCTATGAGAAGGGGCGGCCACAGTGCACGTGAGTATAATGCGCTGCTCTCTGCTCACTAACATACCATGGCAGCCAGGACTTCAGTAGCGTCCTGGCTGCCATGGTAACCGAACGGAGCCCCAGCATTACACTGCTGGGGCTCCGATCGGAACTGCAAACTGCCACCAATGATGGGGGGGGGGGGGGGAGGAGGGGGACCCTGTGGGATATGGCCGGCAGATTCATTGGTAGTGCAGTGGACACAGTCCCTCCCCTCCTCCTCCTCCTACTCTGTCCTCATTGGTGTTCAGCGGCAGCCGCGCACAGTGGGGAGGGAGGGACTCCCTCCTACTCCCTCCTCTGTGCCGGCCGGCTCAGTCCTGCCTCTCTGGCCTCCGGAGGACATGGAGCGGTGAGTGAGACGCTTAATTTCACTCCCGCTCCGTGATGTAACGATTCCTCGATGCAGGGAAACTGCATCGATGAATTTTTTGACTCGATTTAATCGAGTTATTCGAATAATCGTTTCAGCCCTACCTCAGACCCCTTTATAAGTTGAAAGACCTGTCCGATGAGTTCATTGAAGGCTCATTCTACCCGGAGGAAGTACAAAAAGTAACTCTCGACAAGCTACGAGTTTACAGGATAGAAAAAAATGCTGAAAAAGAAGAAAGTTCGGGGTAAAACGTTGTGTTTTGTAAAGTGGATCGGTTACCCTGACAGTTGATGCGTCTGTAAACTATGGAGGACAGATCGTTTTTTAGCACGCTGCCCTGCAACGCCTCCGCCAAACTTTATCCCGAAAACAGCATCGCCGATTACACCACTAAGTTAGCAAAAGTGGTACATCTTCGCGGCCCTTACGAAGTGGCTTTAGTGGAGATTCAGTATCCACATACGTGGGAAATCTTTGGCCCCGGAGATGGTGTATTCTACGTCGCACAGCGCGACGAGACGATCAGCGAGCTTTTTGTTAAATCGGGTTATTACTCCAATATGCACGATCTCATCAAAGCCATTAATAGCAAACTTGAATCTATAAAAAAACCTCCCGATCAATTGCGTCTAAGATACGACGATATTGACAGAACCGTTTATGTACTGAATTCACCAGCATACAAGTTCATGCCTTGTGTGAAGTTGGGGAATATTTTGGGGCTGACGGGGTATTCGCAAACTCCGTCGCTCAAGAATGTCGACACCGAGCAAATCACTCTCCGCTACAAAGAACCCAGCTTACCTGTTTTACAACATCATGTTGGTGGTATAAAGGGGCTTGCTCTAGTTTCATCAAAAGAGAAAAGAAAAATTAATTCCGATATTAAAGCCGGGCTTTATACATTGTTTGTTTGTACCAATATCGTTCAACATCAACTTGTTGGCGATAGTTACGTACAACTTTTAAGAACTGTCGAGTTAGGCGGTAAAAATGGTGATATAGTCACGGAAAAGTATCACCTCCCGGACTATATACCGGTTTGTAAACATCATTTTGACACGGTTACAATATCGATACTCACGGATCAGGCTAAACCTGTTAAATTCAAATACGGTAAGACTATTGTGCGATTACACTTTAGACCACGCGCGGTGACGACGCACTAAAATGTTGTCCCAGAGAGTGTACGGTGACCCTGACGCATATACGCATTATTACATAACGCAAGCCGGTCATGGCTTGGACGGATTTCACAGTACTGAATTCATGCATGGTTCTGGACTCGCCGGGTTATGGTGGTTGAGCCTCATACACTGGTTCTTCTGGTATCGCCATCTGTTCCCACTTTGGCTTTGGGGGCTGCACCATCTTCCCTGGCTCCTCTGTCACAATCAGTGCAGGAAATGCAGGAAGTGAGGGTGGAGCCCAGAGGGAGGAGTCTGCACGCCCTTGGCTCGCATTGCAAAGTCCTTGGTGGGCAGGCTTTAGATTTCCCGCTTCTAGGGGGGCGTAGTCATCATTTTTGCGCTCTTGAAAGCCATGAAGACACTGCGCCATGAGGGAAAAAATGGCTGATTAACCCTTGCAGTGCTGACGCGCATAATGCATTTTCATGGTTTTTGGCACAATCCTCAGATCTTGCAGTACTGTGAAACATCAATTCGATCCGGTTAAGCACACAATTGAATACGGTTCTGTTGGCACACCGTTGGATCCGATTATGGCACTGATAGGCACACAATTCGATCCGATCCTGTCCCAGTGACGCCAAAATATGCAGTAAGCCAGATTGGACTAATGCACACTGGCGCAATAATATGCACTGACTGGGTCAGGTGTAAATCATAGTTAAGAGTTTTTGTTCAGGATGCCAATTAATGCAATGAGCCGGACTGTGGGTGCAGTTACACGGACACCAATTATGCAGTGGGTCAAGATATGTGTATAATAGTCTATGATTTCTGTTTGCAACGCCAATTGCAGCGTGCGCAGGCAGGGGCGTAACTAGAGGTGACTGGGCCCCACAGCAAATTTTTGTATAGGCCCCCCCCGCCATTCTTTTCCTAATATATATATATATATATATATATATATATATATATTATATATTATATACATACACACACACACTCTATCTGTCATCTAGTGTCATTCTATCATACTGTTGTGGGGGCCGTGTCAAAGTCTTAGGCCCCTTTTGACACGGGCGACTTTTCCACACGGGTGCAATGCGTGATGTGAACGTATTGCACCCGCACTGAATCCGGACACATTCACTTCAATGGGGCTGTGTACATGATCAGTGATTTTCACGCATCAGTTGTGCGTTGTGTAAAAATCGCAGCATGCTCTATATTCTGCGTTTTTCACGTAGCGCAGGCCCCACAGAAGTGAATGGGGCTGCTTGAAAATCGCATTGCATCCGCAAGCATTGTGGATGCAATGCGATTTTCACGGATGGTTGCTAGGAGATGATAGGGACCCGAACTTTATTATTTTCCCTTATAACATGGTTATAAGGGAAATTAATAGCATTCTTAATACAGACTGCTAAGTAACATGTGGCTTGAGGGGTTAAAAAATAATAAAATATTTAATTATTCACCTCATCCACTTGATCGCGCAGCCCGGCTCGTCTTTCAGGACCTGGCAGGAAAAGTACCTTTGGTGACGTCACCACGCTCCCCACCAGGTTGCTAGGAGATGTTGTTTGTAAACTTTTCGTTTTTTATCACGTGCATGAAAAACGCATCAAAACTCATTACACCTGCAGAAAAAACTGAACGCAATCGTAGACAAAACTGACTGAACTTGCTTGAAAAAAGGTGCGAGTTTCACTGAATGCACCCTGAACGCATCTGGAGCCAACCCATATCGTTCGTGTGAAAGGGGCCAGCCATTCCCGTATTGCGGACTGCATATGCGGATCATCAATAAATGGGCACCCTTCCGTGTGCATTCCGCATCACGGATGTGGACCCATTCACTTCAATGGATCCGCAAATCCGGAGATGCGGAAGGGTGCGAAACTGAATCACGGAACGGAACACTACATAAGCACTACGCAGTGCTTCCGTGGGGGTTCCATTCCGCACTTCCGTTCCACCAAAAGATAGAACATGTCCTTTTTGCAGAATTGTGCTTTCCTGGGTAATATACTTGGAGAGGTGAAGATGACATCACACTACACTGTATGTACAGCACAGTATGACCCCTGCTGTAGGAGAGGCGCCCATTCTATGTATTGCTGCAGGGCTGACACCGACTGTAGTCTGTCCCCATGGTCTGAGCCCCTGGTAACCAGTGGAGTAGCTAGAAATGACTGGGCCCCACAGCTAATTGTTAGACGGGCAGGCAGGCGTCATACAGTGGCATTTGATTCTTTAACATACATGTGTTTTTACTGGACTATGACGTACACGATACAAAAATGCAGTACTCTATGTTCTTGTATCCTGCGCAATCCGGTAAATAAAATGGATACTTTTTTTTTTTTGCAATGAAACTCTATGGTGAACGGATATCACTGTCATGGCATCAGTATGAGGCATCCGGATACATTTTTTTGTACATATTAAACGGATGGGAAAAAAGTGATGTGAACCCAGCCTTAAATGTGGGACAAAAATGTGATGTGAACTAGTGGTGCATTGTACAGTTGTGGAAAAAGCCATACTCGCCTGCTCCCCGCCGCTCCGTGATCTTCCAGTCCCCATTCTGGCCTCATACTGGTGTCCCCAAGCTGCACATGGGCGCCCAGAGGAGTGTGGCATCAGATGGATAGGGGGGCTAGAGGGCAGGGCATCAGATAAGTAGGGGGCCCAGGACTGGGGGGGGGGGGCTTCTGAAAGGACAGCAGATGAATGCAGCTGGGGGGGGGGGCAAAGGACAGCAGATGAATGCAGCTGGGGGGGGCAAAGGACAGCAGATGAATGCAGCTGGGGGGGGGGCAAAGGACAGCAGATGAATGCAGCTGGGGGGGGGGGCAAAGGACAGCAGATGAATGCAGCTGGGGGGGGCAAAGGACAGCAGATGAATGCAGCTGGGGGGGGGGCAAAGGACAGCAGATGAATGCAGCTGGGGGGGGCAAAGGACAGCAGATGAATGCAGCTGGGGGGGGCAAAGGACAGCAGATGAATGCAGCTGGGGGGGGGGGCAAAGGACAGCAGATGAATGCAGCTGGGGGGCAAAGGACAGCAGATGAATGCAGCTGGGAGGGGGGCAAAGGACAGCAGATGAATGCAGCTGGGAGGGGGGCAAAGGACAGCAGATGAATGCAGCTGGGAGGGGGGCAAAGGACAGCAGATGAATGCAGCTGGGAGGGGGGCAAAGGACAGCAGATAAATGCAGCTGGGAGGGGGGCAAAGGACAGCAGATGAATGCAGCTGGGGGGGGCGGCAAAGGACAGCAGATGAATGCAGCTGGGAGGGGGGCAAAGGACAGCAGATGAATGCAGCTGGGGGGCAAAGGACAGCAGATGAATGCAGCTGGGAGGGGGGCAAAGGACAGCAGATGAATGCAGCTGGGAGGGGGGCAAAGGACAGCAGATGAATGCAGCTGGGGGGGGCGGCAAAGGACAGCAGATGAATGCAGCTGGGAGGGGGGCAAAGGACAGCAGATGAATGCAGCTGGGGGGGGCAAAGGACAGCAGATGAATGCAGCTGGGAGGGGGGCAAAGGACAGCAGATGAATGCAGCTGGGAGGGGGCAAAGGACAGCAGATGAATGCAGCTGGGAGGGGGGCAAAGGACAGCAGATGAATGCAGCTGGGAGGGGGGCAAAGGACAGCAGATGAATGCAGCTGGGAGGGGGGCAAAGGACAGCAGATGAATGCAGCTGGGGGGGCGGCAAAGGACAGCAGATGAATGCAGCTGGGGGGCGGCAAAGGACAGCAGATGAATGCAGCTGGGGGGGGGGGGGCAAAGGACAGCAGATGAATGCAGCTGGGAGGGGGGCAAAGGACAGCAGATGAATGCAGCTGGGGGGGCAAAGGACAGCAGATGAATGCAGCTGGGAGGGGGGCAAAGGACAGCAGATGAATGCAGCTGGGGGGGGGCAAAGGACAGCAGATGAATGCAGCTGGGGGGGCGGCAAAGGACAGCAGATGAATGCAGCTGGGGGGGCGGCAAAGGACAGCAGATGAATGCAGCTGGGGGGGCGGCAAAGGACAGCAGATGAATGCAGCTGGGGGGGGGGCAAAGGACAGCAGATGAATGCAGCTGGGGGGGCGGCAAAGGACAGCAGATGAATGCAGCTGGGGGGGGGGCAAAGGACAGCAGATGAATGCAGCTGGGAGGGGGGCAAAGGACAGCAGATGAATGCAGCTGGGGGGGCAAAGGACAGCAGATGAATGCAGCTGGGAGGGCGGCAAAGGACAGCAGATGAATGCAGCTGGGGGGGGGGCAAAGGACAGCAGATGAATGCAGCTGGGAGGGGGGCAAAGGACAGCAGATGAATGCAGCTGGGAGGGGGGCAAAGGACAGCAGATGAATGCAGCTGGGAGGGGGGCAAAGGACAGCAGATGAATGCAGCTGGGAGGGGGGCAAAGGACAGCAGATGAATGCAGCTGGGAGGGGGGCAAAGGACAGCAGATGAATGCAGCTGGGAGGGGGGCAAAGGACAGCAGATGAATGCAGCTGGGAGGGGGGCAAAGGACAGCAGATGAATGCAGCTGGGAGGGGGGCAAAGGACAGCAGATGAATGCAGCTGGGGGGGCAAAGGACAGCAGATGAATGCAGCTGGGGGGGGGCAAAGGACAGCAGATGAATGCAGCTGGGGGGGGGCAAAGGACAGCAGATGAATGCAGCTGGGGGGGGGCAAAGGACAGCAGATGAATGCAGCTGGGGGGGGCAAAGGACAGCAGATGAATGCAGCTGGGGGGGCAAAGGACAGCAGATGAATGCAGCTGGGGGGGGCAAAGGACAGCAGATGAATGCAGCTGGGGGGGGGGGCAAAGGACAGCAGATGAATGCAGCTGGGGGGGGGGGGGCTACATGAGATACAGGACAGCTAGGGTTGGCAGGGATAAGCCTGGCATGTATGGGCTCCTGATAGTGACAGGCACAGGCTCTTCTTTCTGCAGCACTTCCAGTCTCCCCTCTCCCTCCTGTGACTGCCGACTACAGAGCAGTCTCTGTAGCAGGAGCTGGGCTGTACTAATAGTTAGGAGAGGGAGGGGAGACAGGATCTCCCTGTAGCACACTGTACTGAGCCCTGGCTGCACTATTAAGCAGCCAGGCTCCTCTATTAATGGTCCGTGCTGATGGGCGGGGCTTAGCTCCCTGCTCTGCTCCGAGGACGTTCTAAAGAAGCAGTGAAGTGAGTGTAGAGGGGGTGTGGCCAGTCTGACTGTTTACTACTGCTTCGGGCCCCTTGTCAGCCCGGGCCCCGAAGCAGCTGCTTCCCCTGCTTCCCTGGTAGTTACGCCACTGTGCGCAGGGTACTAATACAGGGCCTTTTAAGGTGTTGCAACTCACGTACCAGGCTAGGAATGCCAGAGTGGTGTAATGTCTCTGTGTAGCAGTAGTAATAGTGTCAACGGTGTCTCCTACCTTGGTACGGCTGGACTCCTGGATCCTGGCTCACTTGCAATAAAATGTTGCAATAAAAGAGTGTTGCTAGTAGGAGTAATTGAGGAACTTGGTAGCAATGAATGAGATCCAGACTTGAAATATAATTCAACTTGTCTTTACTGGAGGCAGCATTAATCCATATGAGATATAGCAATAGTCTTGGGTCCCAGCAGGTATTGGTAATATATGGCAGGGATTACTATCTCTTCTGCTTCTATCATATGCCTGGAGAATATGACAGGAATCTGTCTTCTGCTCTGTCTATCTTCTGCTTGGTATAGGACTGACTAGCTGAGGAAGAATTTGGATTCTCCTGGTCTCTGGATGTTACTCACAGTTATGCTCACAGGGATTGGTTCGTCCTGGAGTTCTGGAGATGGCTGCTTGCTTGTCACCAGTTGAGGCTGAAGGGCTCAGACTGGGAATGAAGATCTTTGGTCTCAACCGAGACAAGATCCTGGTTTGGGATCCCTATTCTACTTGCACAGCCTTCCCCTTACAGGGAGAGCTGGAACACACTAACTATAACCCCCTTTCCTCCCCATGAGACAGGACATGGGCCAGCCCACTTCTGCTCAAAGAGGGGGAGCTAAACTGGAATAAACTATTCCAGTTTAGATGTACTAAACTGTCTAAGGTCCTGCTGACACATTGTTGCCAACTGCTGGTGTACATGGAAATTACAGCAAATATATGTATAACAGGCTTAGTGTAGAGGGAAGTCAGGTGGGCGTATGTATATGGATATATATATATATATATATATATATATATATATATATATATATCTGCCCCTTCTTTGATATATATGGGCCCCTTTATATGGCCAATAGGGATATATATTTCCTGTATGGCTGTGTATATATTGGCCCTGTATGGCCAGTGGGGACATATGTATGTCCCCTGTATGTGATGCCCCAGGTATATGAGAGTGTGTGTGTATATATAGATATGTGTGTATGTATTTGCACACATGTCTTTATGTATATACACTTATGCCAGCATGACAGTATGTATGTGGACTTATTGCTGCCCATTCATACCCCCGGTTTTGTATGTGTTTATAGATGTGCCCCAAGCATCTGTGGAGATATATATATATACACACACACACACATATACACTATGTATATGTGTAGTGGGAAGTGGTATAATTGTGCATATATATATATATATATATATATATATATATATATATATATATATAGGCCCTGTATGGCCAGAGGGGGGAAGGTCATAGTGTTATGTCTGTATATGTGGAAATGTCTGTATGCCCCTGCCCTGTATCTGCACACATGTCCATTTATACTTACATTAGAGTTGGGTATATATAATATATATAGCTATGCCCCAATTGTCTTATATGCATGTGGCCAGTTATGTCCCCCAGTCCCCCCCCCGCCTCCTCCTGCATACCTGCGGGTGATGGCACCAGATGGCTAGATTGTCCAGTTTCTGGTCACTTCAGAAGATCAATGGATCTCTTTGAAACATGCCCAGCATGGCTCCCCCACCTTCTGTCTAGGGACTGTTTATGACATGGGTGTGTGTGTGTGTGTGTGGAGCCATGGTGTCTTTGGCTATACAGTTTCTGAGCCTCAGGGGGCCAGTCAGCTATCTGCTGCAGTCTGAGTACATGCATTCCGTCACACGCACACGATGATGTCATTTCTCTACACCTTGGATGGGGGAAGGGGGGAGTGAGAGTGACTTATATATCAGTCCAAGACAGAGGAAAGGGGGCTCTTGCAACCAGACTAGAATCAGAGACACATGGGAGAAGAGAGCCGGCCGCCCACCCATAAGAATCATCCCCAGGACGACGAGCATCCCCTGGACAATGAGCGGAAGGACTGAGTATCCCCTCCCCCACTACCCCACCAACGAATTACCTCCATTAACCCCCACTAACTTTTTACCCTGATACCCTTGCCTACCCTATAACCCCTGATTTCCCTGATACCCTTGCTGTGAGTTAACCCTTACACCCCTGAGTCTGTGCCCCTGATTTACCCTGGTGGCCCTGATTCTGTGCCCCTGATTTCCCTGATACCCTTGCCATTAACTCCTACAGTGCCCAGACCTCAGAAGCATTGCTGCTGTCCTTAACCCCTTCCCTGCCAGAACCCCAGCTCCCCTGCTGGTATTCTACACCCCTAGATATCCCCTCCCTGGTTAACCCTTTCAGTTAGCCCCCCCCCCTGGTTTACCCACCCTTGATTAACCTCAGCACTCACTTGCAAGTAACCCTTGCAGTGCTGAATCTATAGTGTCTGTGGCCTGCACTCGCCCCTGCAGCACCACTGTTAACCCTTATTGTACCCCATAGGGACAGAAAGTAGTCAGGGGGGTGGGTTGTTATATACTTGTATGTGTGAACCTATATTTAGTTTATGGGTGGAATTTGGGAACGTGTAGTGTAGTTTAGGATTGTATATTTGTAGTGCTGTGTATTTACTGTATATCGTGTGCGTCAGGTGTTCATAAATACCGTTATATTTGTACCCGTTGTGTAGCGTGTACTTGTTAGCGGTAGTGAGTTAGTTAGGCGCATGCAGCTAGCGTAGTGATTAGTGTAAAGCATAGCGAAAGTATTGTATAGTTATTATATAAAGGTATAAATAGGTGGAGTCATCACTAGACGGCTCCTCCTATTTAGGAATATTAATTATCAATATTCGCATAATATTGGTGACTAATATTCACCCTTTACACTTAGCATATGCACATTATTGAATATGTGATATAAAATTACACAACTCTGGGATGTTACAGATACTTTTCAGCAGTTCTCTCCTATGACCGGGACCACATCACTGAAAATCAGACTTACCGTATTTGACAATTTATAAGACGCCCTTTTAGTAAGAAAAAATCTTGCTAAAAGTGTCTTATAAACAGCAGTCAGGGGGATCCAGCATGGCCAGACCCCTGAGTGCTTCATTAGTGATCAGGCAGAGCGCTCATACAGATCTGCCTGACCAGTGAGAGCCGGCAGGCAGGAGAACCATCCGTTCAGCGCATGGGGAGGAAGGTCCTACACTGTACTGAAAGGAGATGAAAACTACAGCTTAAGGACCTTTGATGATGTCATCAATAGGAGGAGCCAGAGCAGGAAGACTGTACAGCCGACACCGGTGTAGGGAGATGTGAGTTTTCAGTAAAGATGCTAAATATGTTGTGGCGAAACCAACCTCGCCACTGGGTTTTGGAGAGGACTGTTTAAAAGCCTCTTGCCTCAGGATTATGGCCCATAGTAACTGTAAAGGAGAAGACAGACCGGCCGCACAGCTTAAATCTGTCTGTAGAATTGTATTTTATGTTATTATGCGTTCGGTTAAATTGTATGTTATGTGAGGGCACCCAGATAGCTAATATCATTGTATTTGTGTATTCTGAGTGCCATTCACCTAATGATATGCACTCAGACTTGAGCTATCTGGGGATATGTTAAATGTCTGTGTTTGCTGTGGGGGTGTGCCATTGTGTGTTTGGGTGGTGATTCCTGTCCTGTTGTCTCCACATGTGTATTGGTGATCTCCCCTTTGTCCTGAGAGATAATTGGATTGTGTTCGGTCGTCTCCGGGACAGAGGGGAGGAAACCATGATGCATTGTGGGGATATGTTGTATCTGTCCTGTATCTGCAAAAAACTGTAATAAAAACCAGGCTGGGTGTGCCAGCACTTCAGACCACTGCTGACCCTCAACACGGAGCCTTGTCTCGTTATTGGGGGATTCCCTGTATGCTGTTGGAGACTGATTGCCAGGAGTGTAAGCTGACGGATACGCTTTTCCTGTTCGTCTGACTGACAGCTACTTGTGAGGTTCCAGTTTGGAGTGCTATTTTGTATCCAGTTCGGGAGGTTGGTGTTCTGCGGTAGCTGTGCCTACATCTGGGAAAGGGGCATATCGCCTGAATGGATCTTAACCCCTTGTCCGCTGAAACGGTGCCGTTACATTGGTGGCAAGCAGCGGGATCGTTCCTACAGCCAGAAGGACAGCTACAGGAGACACCATTTCTTTGGATTCTACAATTTAAGGGCAACGCATGTCCCAGTACAGCGACCCTAAAAGCACCAGGATGGAACCAGCAGTGGTATACGAGGAGGAGGACCTGGATGGCCGGGATGCATTAAGGAAAGGCATCTGGTACCAGGCCCTGGATAATGTACAATACCAGCGAGGTGAGAGTCTCCCCAGTGAAGAGCAGCGGTTGCAGAAGCAAGTGGCCCTGCGGATGCCCTTCCTGGGAGAGCAGCCCCTGGAGGAATGGGTAATGGAACTACAGCACCGGGTATGGCAGGAGCTATGGCTGGAGGATGCCTACCAGGCACTTTGGTGGTATGTGGCACAGTTTATACCCTGGACAGCTGAGCATGACAAGCCAGAGGGAGAGGAGTTTGATGGTCCTGGCTTGTTATGGGAGTCCTTTGCAGAGCCTGACTTCGGGAGCCCTGCACAGTCCAGACTTCAGGACATTTTCTATGAGAGGGAGGCTAGGCATGAGTGGGATGACCCCCATGAAGTAGAGCAAGACCTGGCTCACCTAGCAACCCTGGAGTGGGAACTGGAGCAGGACTACCGAGATCTCTTCCACTCCATTGAGAAGGCTCAGCAGGACGGTAAGGTGACAGACCCAGATCCAGACCCATTCAGCTGGGCAGATATTGTTGATGTTTACTGGGAAGAACCCCAGGTGGCCGGTGGAGATGGGACCGAGGTCTCTCCACCGGTCCTGCAGGGAATTGGGAGCCTAGTCTCCATTCCCCAGCGGCAGGCTGAGTTACAGGGGGCAGAGGTAGTTGTTCCTGCCCCCCAGCAGCAGAGTGATATGCCGGGAAGGCAGTGTAAAGTGCAGGGAGAGGAGAGCAGCGGCCTCCCTCCCCAGCGGCAGGCTGAGTTACAGGGGGCAGAGGTAGTTGTTCCTGCCCCCCAGCAGCAGCATGATTTTTTGGAAATTGGGAGCCGAGTCTCCATCCCCCAGCAGCAGCATGATTTTTTGGGAATTGGGAGCCGAGTCTCCATTCCCCAGCGGCAGGCGG
This sequence comes from Bufo gargarizans, assembly GCF_014858855.1. NCBI lineage: Eukaryota > Metazoa > Chordata > Amphibia > Anura > Bufonidae > Bufo > Bufo gargarizans. The sequence goes on from NC_058090.1 coordinate 83,781,836, forward strand.
AGTTACAGGGGGCAGAGACAGTCGGTCCTGTCCCCCAGCGGCAGAGTGTCCTACAGGGAATAGAGAGCCCAGTCTCCTTTCCCCAGCAGCAGGACACTGTATTGGGAGCGGAGGCGGTCGGTCACTCTCCCCAGCGGCTGGAAGTATGTATGGGAGAGGAGCTCGCTACCCCCTCTCCCCAGCGGCAGCTTAACGCACCAGGGGGAGACAGTAAGCCCCACAACAGTGCAGATGGGACCGTGGTCTCTGCACTTACAGCACAGGGGGTAGAGACAGTCGGTCTCCCCCTCCAACAACCAGGCTCCAACCAGGCTTCTTCCGTGGTAGCGCTGGCACCAGGGCTGAGTACCGCTGATCCCTGCCCACAAAGCAACCTCCACTCCAAACCAGGGAGCAACACAGAGACCGGGAGTACCAGCTTCCAACATAACTTTGGTGGATTCACTGGACAGAGACATGCTACGAAATTCAGCAGGTCAAGTATTTTGTTGTGGGTGGCCTGCCAGACTAACTCAGGTACCGACCGGCGTGAGGTCAGGTATCTGGTTAGTCTTCCCTGGGGGGGGGAGATGTGTGGCGAAACCAACCTCGCCACTGGGTTTTGGAGAGGACTGTTTAAAAGCCTCTTGCCTCAGGATTATGGCCCATAGTAACTGTAAAGGAGAAGACAGACCGGCCGCACAGCTTAAATCTGTCTGTAGAATTGTATTTTATGTTATTATGCGTTCGGTTAAATTGTATGTTATGTGAGGGCACCCAGATAGCTAATATCATTGTATTTGTGTATTCTGAGTGCCATTCACCTAATGATATGCACTCAGACTTGAGCTATCTGGGGATATGTTAAATGTCTGTGTTTGCTGTGGGGGTGTGCCATTGTGTGTTTGGGTGGTGATTCCTGTCCTGTTGTCTCCACATGTGTATTGGTGATCTCCCCTTTGTCCTGAGAGATAATTGGATTGTGTTCGGTCGTCTCCGGGACAGAGGGGAGGAAACCATGATGCATTGTGGGGATATGTTGTATCTGTCCTGTATCTGCAAAAAACTGTAATAAAAACCAGGCTGGGTGTGCCAGCACTTCAGATCACTGCTTGACCCTCAACACGGAGCCTTGTCTCGTTATTGGGGGATTCCCTGTATGCTGTTGGAGACTGATTGCCAGGAGTGTAAGCTGACGGATACGCTTTTCCTGTTCGTCTGACTGACAGTTACTTGTGAGGTTCCAGTTTGGAGTGCTATTTTGTATCCAGTTCGGGAGGTTGGTGTTCTGCAGTAGCTGTGCCTGTCTCTTGGAAAGGGGCATATCGTCTAAACGGATTTTAACCCCTTGTCTGCTGAAACGGTGCCGTTACATATGTGTATTAGAGCTGTATGTGTGTAACACAACTATATATGTGTATTAGAGCTGTATGTGTGTAACACAACTATATATGTGTAGTAGAGCTGTATGTGTCTAACACAGCTGTATGGGTATAGCAGAACAGTATGTATGTAGTAGAGCTGTATGTATGTATGTAACAGACCTGTATGGGTGTAGCATTGCTGTATGTGTGTATGGCAGTGCTGAGTGTGTATGGCAGTGCTGAGTGTGTATGGCAGTGCTGAGTGTGTATAGCAGAGCTGAGTGTGTATATCAGATCTGTATGTGTGTGTAGCAGTGATGTGTGGTTAGCAGTGATGTGTGGTTAGCAGTGATGTGTGGTTGGCACAGCTGTCTGTGTGTATGGCACAGCTGTCTGTGTGTATGGCACAGCTGTCTGTGTGTATGGCACAGCTGTCTGTGTGTATGGCACAGCTGTCTGTGTGTATGGCACAGCTGTCTGTGTGTATGGCACAGCTGTCTGTGTGTATGGCACAGCTGTCTGTGTGTATGGCACAGCTGTCTGTGTGTATGGCACAGCTGTCTGTGTGTATGGCACAGCTGTCTGTGTGTATGGCACAGCTGTCTGTGTGTATGGCACAGCTGTCTGTGTGTATGGCACAGCTGTCTGTGTGTATGGCACAGCTGTCTGTGTGTATGGCACAGCTGTCTGTGTGTATGGCACAGCTGTCTGTGTGTATGGCACAGCTGTCTGTGTGTATGGCACAGCTGTCTGTGTGTATGGCACAGCTGTCTGTGTGTATGGCACAGCTGTCTGTGTGTATGGCACAGCTGTCTGTGTGTATGGCACAGCTGTCTGTGTGTATGGCACAGCTGTCTGTGTATGGCACAGCTGTCTGTGTATGGCACAGCTGTCTGTGTATGGCACAGCTGTCTGTGTATGGCACAGCTGTCTGTGTATGGCACAGCTGTCTGTGTATGGCACAGCTGTCTGTGTATGGCACAGCTGTCTGTGTATGGCACAGCTGTCTGTGTATGGCACAGCTGTGTGTGTCGCACACAAATACTTAAAAATACCCTAGCAGAAGAAGAAGCGTGGCTGGACACCACAGAGCAGTGACAGGAATAGAGTTGCACCGGGTATCGATACTTTTAGACCCAGATCGTTATGACACCAGGTCTTACTATTTAACGATACTAGGCTGTGCTGTTATCTGTTAGAGAACATGGCGCTCCCTGCTCTCAGCACGCACCATGTTATACTCAACAGCACAGTGAAGGAGGGACTCTCTCCCTCCCCTCCCCCCTGTGATGAGACTGCTGCTCCCACCAATGAGAACATTGTACTGAGGATGAGGGGAGGAGCTGTGGCCACTGCGCCACCAATGTATGTAATTAACACATTAATTCAAGTGTAGACAACAGGTGCCGGCGCTCTACGACAGGGCATGCGATCCGCCGAACCATGGCAATTGCCGCAGTTCGGCGAATCGCATGCCCTGTTATTGAGGCTGGGTGCTGGGTATGTGATACTGCTGCCAGCACCCGCTGCCTACACTTGAATTAATGTGTTAATTACATTCATTGGTGGTGCAGTGCACCCCCCGTATTATAAATTATAACCATTGGTGGTGCAGTGCGCCCCCCCTGTATTATAAATTATAACCATTGGTGGTGCAGTGCGCTGTCCCCCCCAGTATTAGAATCATTGGTGGCGCAGTGGCCACAGGCACCCCTGCCCTCATTGTTATAATTACTGGCAGTAGTCACAGGCCCCCCCTCATTGTTATGTTCATTGGATGCAGTGGCCACAGGATCCCCGACCCTCCTCTTCATTGGTGGCAGTAGCAGTTCTGATCAGAGCCCTAGCAGTGTAATCGCGGGGCTCCGATCGGTTACCATGGCAGCCAGGACGCTACTGAAGCCCTCCATGGTAAGCTCCCTGCTGCCGTGTGCACAAAGCCCAGGGCAGCAGGGAGAGTGTAAGATCCTATTCACTGTAATAGATCTCTATCAGGGGGAATAGGACAACGGTTCTAGCCCTAAGGGGGCGAATAGTTTTTAAATAAAAAGTAACAAAAAAACCTTACCCAATTTTACATATAAAATTAATAAACAATAAAAAAGTAAACATATTACTGTAACAGCGGCTGCTGTACACCGCTGTTCCCCTAGTCCTGGGTGCCACGCTCAGCGGTGACTTGTGGCCGGTGCTTCCCATTTCACTGCTGCGGTCCTGGGCTTCACAGCTTCCACTCACCCCTGGACACAGCATGAGTGTGTGGGTTAGGTCAGGTGACCTCGCTGACCAACTCTGGCTCTCTTGCAGGTATTTAAGTGGCTCAGCCCCCTTCCCAGATGCCTCAGTGTCAAGGTCCTTGAGTTTGCTGGTTCCTGATGCTCTCGTGTGCTCCTGATCTATACTTCGTCCCTGGACTCTGCTTTTCGTCTGATCCCTGCCTGCTTGCTTAGTCTCTCCTGTTGCCTGACCTGTACTTGTGCAGCCTGCCCTGACCTATTGCCTGTCTGACCACATCTCTGCCTTATCCTTTGGTCCTGCACCGTTGCTCCTGGTAATGTCTCTACCCCCCTGACTACGCTTGTACTTCCGTTACCTACTCGGGTACCTCCTGGTCCGCCTGGACCAGCTGCCACTGACTCTGGGATTGCTCTGGAGTAGCCCCTGGCAACTACTCTAATGACTCAAGTCTATCCTCACTATCTGAGGCTCTAGTGAAAACCAGGTAGTTGCTGAGACAGTCCCCTCCAGAGGATAGCCAGTCAGTGTTACAGTGGGTTCACACTCGCTGATCCGTGACAATTAAATATTGCCACCCCCCAAAAAGTGCAAACTATTAAAATATAAAAAAATGCAGTGAATGCCGTAACAGAAAAAAATAAACAAAACTGCACCAGTTGCCATTTTTAGTCACGTTGTCCCCTCAAAAATAGGATAGGACTGTTCTATTACGGGCCGGACGTTTCATAAAATGCGGAATGCACGCAGCTTTTTTTTTTTTTTTTTGCATAGTATCGAATGGTATAGAGTATCGCAATACTTTTTTATGGTAACAAAATTTAATCAAAATTTTGGTATCGTGACAACCCTAGTCAGCAGTTTATCTCATAGACATAACAATGGTGCGGAGCATAAAATAGTATAAAATCCATGTATAACGTGTGCCCCACATGTCTCAGTCCTGTACACATCTCTTATACTCACTCTAATTCCTGTATCCTGCAGGCCGGACTGGACAGAGCCTCCATCAAGTCACTGAAGTGAGGACCAGACAGACTGTTATTAGAAAGGACAAGTATCTTCAGGGACCGGTTATTCCTTATTACAGATGCCAACTGGATGCAGGAAGTGTCTGGTAGATCATTACCACCCAATCTGTAAGAAGAAGAAGAAGAGATGTGGGTGAGGCGTCCACAGAGCGTTAGTATAAAACCTGTAGATTGTGACTGTGGAGAGAAAATGTCCCCGGCTGTTAGTAACATCCATAAATGTCATCACTAGAAGCCGCCTCTTGTGTGTGGTGGATGTCAGGAATGGCGGCAGCTATATGATATGTCCATGTCCTAGAAATCCAGAATCCCTGAGGAATGTCCTCACTTTATGGTATGTCATAAATCAGTAATGATGGCAGCACATGAATGTACAAGAGTCATAAAGCTGGAGGAACTTGTGTCAGCGTCATCAGCTGCTGAGAGCTCTCCTTCCTCCATCTATTGTGGCCCTCAGTCTCCTTCCTCCACCATCTATTGTGGCCCCTGTGGCCCCCATTCTCCTCCTCACATTACTACAGGACACATGTGGCTCTGCCCTCGCTCAGTCAGTTATTTGGAGGATGGATTATTAGTAGACATTACACTACATTCAGGGTTTCTCTGGATTCTGCTGGTATTGATTATTACTTATTGATAACGAGCAGTAATCGTCTCCATTCTGAGTAAATTACAGCCGGGGTCATCAGTAATAATACCGCCATACAGCTGTAATGTAGCACAGGCAGAGATGAGCGCTCTATGGCGGTAAGGGCTCATGTACATATTACAGCTCTGTATAACCTGGGAGTTGCTCAGACCCATAATCCGCACCATAGAAGCAGATGTGTCCTTCCTGTCCCTCCAGATGTCTCTCAGGACATATGACACCTCCTCCATGTGGAGGCACAATGCAGGTTCTGGTGAGGTCAGTCCTAGAACACTTACCTGTGTGTTATCCGGGGAGGGGGTCACTGCTCCCATATGTGTTTTACAGCGGGGGGCAGGTATTGGTGATAGCGCTGCTCTTCTCAGACATGAAGGACATTACTGATCCTATGTCTTTATTACTTCATTATAAAAATCCATATAATTTGTCCTCAGAGGATAGTCCTTTTTTGGACATTATGCTATGAAATAAGGCTGGCAAGGTGGTTAGCAGGAATTATAGAGAAGACACCAGCGGTAACACCCTGCTTTTAGCCTCATCATGCCATCCAAAACGGACAAAAAGGCATTCCATATGGTGAGACCATTAGAGTCTGCCGAAACTGCTCAGAAGATTCATTATTTGAGTCAGAAGGAACAGCTCTGTTGAGAGACTGAGAGGATCCAGTGATTGTATTTTGAAGCAGGAGAGACAGTAACACGTGAATAGAGAGGCAGTGATTACACATAGTACAGTGAGGAGGGTGGTGAGGACAACAGACAGGGGATTGTCACCTCCTACAGTCGCCAGTTTTAGGAGATACAAGGTATTATCAGGAAATATCTACCCATTTTATTTCAAGATGATAGCTTGTGCCAAATTTTAGAGCCAGGCTTTCAGGTGGTGAGCAGACGGGCACCTACTCTGTGCTCCTCTTTGTCCCTGAACTTGTTCATAGACAAATCGGATAATGGCAAACCCACGTGGCTGACTGTTGTGGGCAGTTACAGATGTGGCCACAGTATTTGTAAGACTTGTCAATATATTACAGTGGGTAAAACATTGGAATCCAGTGTAACCGAGGAGGTCTTCAAGATCAGATCGTACATCAACTGGAACAAGAATAATGTCATTTATTTGGCGACCCGCAAAGCCTGCAGCGTTCAATACGTGGGACGCACCTCACACAGCCTGAGAGTGAGAAGAAGAAAGCACTTGTCGGATGTCTCCAATCTCACACTGCTGAACATCTCGATTAGGGCTGCACGATAAATCGAAAAAATAATCGAATCACGATAATCGGCAAATGCGATATGGCTGACCCGAAAATGCCGCGATTATATATAAAGGGGCCCCGCGCACATAACTGCCTTTGCGTGTAAAGTATTTTACTAGTGTGTGAAACAATCTCTCTCCTATTGATAACAGGTCCGGCCTCTGTACTCACTGTCACGATGAATGCACTGCACTGCAGCGAGCTGGCCGGCCGGCGCGTGATTGACGTCACTTAGTAACGCTCCTGCTTCCTGAAGTGGGAGGAGCGTTACTAAGTGACGTCAGTCACGCGCCGGCCGGCCAGCTCGCTGCCGCTCGCTGCAGTGCATTCATCGTGACAGTGAGTACAGAGGCCAGACCTGTTATCAATAGGAGAGAGATTGTTTCACACACTAGTAAAATACATTACACGCAAAGCCAGTTATGTGCGCAGTTTAGGACACATGAGGGGACACATAGGGCCATGAGGGGGACCAGCATAAGATGCTATATGTCTTATGCTGGCCCCCCTCATGGCCCTATGTGTCATAGCACACATCCCCTATAACAGCATACTCCACAGATCCACCCCATAACAGCGTCCTCCACAGAAACCCCCATATAACAGCGTCCTCCACAGATCCCCCACAACACAGCGTCCTCCACAGATCCCCCCACAACACAGCGCCATCCACAGATCCCCCCACAACACAGCGCCATCCACAGATCCCCCCAAAACACAGCGCCATCCACAGATCCCCCACAACACAGCGCCATCCACAGATCCCCCCACAACACAGCGCCATCCACAGATCCCCCACAACACAGCGCCATCCACAGATCCCCCACAACACAGCGCCATCCACAGATCCCCCACAACACAGCGCCATCCACAGATCCCCCACAACACAGCGCCATCCACAGATCCCCCACAACACAGCGCCATCCACAGATCCCCCACAACACAGCGCCATCCACAGATCCCCCACAACACAGCGCCATCCACAGATCCCCCACAACACAGCGCCATCCACAGATCCCCCACAACACAGCGCCATCCACAGATCCCCCACAACACAGCGCCATCCACAGATCCCCCACAACACAGCATCATCCACAGATCCCCATAACTATGTGATACCCAGCCGCATCAGCGGCTCATATGGGAAAATCCAAGCAAATAGACCTCTAGCACAATTCCCTTAAAATATTGCATCGCATATCGTTATCGCAATTTTTAGGGCCCTAATCGCAATCGCACAAAATTCCCATATCGTGCAGCCCTAGTCTCGATGATAGACATTGTAGAGATGTTCATCAGGGTGACCTGGCAAGCCTGAGTGTCATGGGTATAGAAAGGGTTAAATCCGCATGAGGAGCAGACAAACAGGCGACTGCTGAATAGAGAATCCTTTTGGATTTTAACACTGAACACAAGAAATCGAACGGGTATAAATAATGGATATGAAGAAAGGCCGACGTTGGAGGTAGGCCCTGCATGAAGGGTTTTGGGCGCCGGGGCCGGGGGGTGGCTAGGAAGGGTTAAGTGTAGTGAGATGGGCGGAGTGGTGCAGGGAGGGCAGAGGTTTCAAGAGGGGGCGGGGCAAGCGGACCGGCGCCATTTTGGGAGAAAAGGATCAGGAGAGCGGACATCTCGGCATCCTCTCCAGCTCCACAGCTTGCCATGTCAGGTGTCGAGGAGGTCCTGTCGAGGCTGCGGGCGGCTGCGGAGGCCCGTGGTCCGGGCTGGCTTGAAGACCAGGTAGCCGGCTTGTTGCGGGGGGAGGCGGCGGGTGCAGTCTGCCCGCCGTCATGTGAAAAACGGCCGCGGCGGGCTAGGCCGCCGGCGCGCCTGATTGAGGAGGACACCCCCAGAGTCCAGCGCCGCGTTAGGAGCCCCTCTCGGGACCCTCCGGGCCATGGGGGACATTCTCAACCCCTCCCTAAGTCCTCACGGCTCGGGAGGAATCCACATGGATGGCGGGATTCAGTTAAGGGAGGGGGGCGGCCCCCTTCATCGTGTGCGGCTGCTGACGGCGGGGATTCGGGGCCAGGTGCTGCGGGCTCCTCTCTGAGGCCTGGGGGGGGGGGAGGCCTGCTCGGCGAGGGAGAGCAAGCAGTGCGAGGATTGGCGGGGCTGTGCACCGGGAGGCGGCTGGTCCTATTGAAGATTTTGGCGTGCGGATGTCCGGGGCTGAACAGGATGAGTCCAGCCCTGAGGGTGCTGGGACGCCGGGCTGCAGTGGAAGATTGCCGGAGGGGGAGTCCAGGATGGTGCGTTCTGAAGAGGAGCGGTGAGAATCCGGATCGACGGCTACGGGGTTCACAGCGCCCGGGCAGCCAGGTGAGGCAACCTTGGGGACACTGTTTACATTATTGCAAGGTGTTGGGGTGGGGGCCAGTGGCGGCGGTCAGTTCGATTTAATTGGCGGTTTGGGGCGGTTGCTGTGTGGGTTGGCTGGTATAGGGCACGGGTGGGCAGGGCCTTTGCAAGCTTGGGGGTTGGGGAGAGGCAATGAGGGAGAGGCGGTGGCGGGGGGATCTGGGCAGGGACAAGTGAGGGGGGGGCACAGGGGCGTGCGTTCACAGGATCGGAAGGTAAGTTAGTGGATCTCCAGCCTGCCAGCGGCGATCGTTCGCTGGCAGGCTGGAGATGCGATTTTTTTAACCCCTAACCTTTATATGAGACGCTGTTTTGATAACAGCGTCTAATATACCTGCTACCTGGTCCTCTGGTGGTCCCTTTTGCTTGGATTGACCACCAGAGGACACAGGCAGCTCAGTAATAAGTAGCACCAAGCACCACTACACTACACCCCCCCCGTCACTTATTAACCCCTGATCACCCCATATAGACTCCCTGATCACCCCCCTGTCATTGATCACCCCCCTGTAAGGCTCCATTCAGACGTCCGTATGTTTTTTACGGATCCACGGATGCATGGATCGGATCTGCAAAACACATACGGACGTCTGAATGAAGCCTTACAGGGGGGTGATCACCCCATATAGACTCCCTGATCACCCCCTTGTCATTGATCACCCCCCTGTCATTGATCACCCCCCTGTAAGGCTCCATTCAGACGTCTGTATGTTTTTTACAGATCCACGGATAACATGGATCGGATCCGCAAAACACATACGGACATCTGAATGGAGCCTTATAGGGGGGTGATCAATGACAGGGGGGTGATCACCCCATATAGACTCCCTGATCACCCCCTTGTCATTGATCACCCCCCTGTAAGGCTCCATTCAGACATTTTTTTTGGCCCAAGTTAGCGGAAATTGTTTTTTTTTTCTTACAAAGTCTCATATTCCACTAACTTGTGCCAAAAAATAAAATCTCACATGAACTCACCATACCCCTCATGGAATCCAAATGTGTTAAATTTTTTAGACATTTATATTCCAGACTTCTTCTCACGCTTTAGGGCCCCTAAAATGCCAGGGCAGTATAAATACCCCACATGTGACCCCCTTTCGGAAAGAAGACACCCCAAGGTATTTCGTGAGGGGCATATTGAGTCCATGAAAGATTGAAATTTTGTCCCAAGTTAGCGGAAAGGGAGACTTTGTGAGAAAAAAAAAAAACAATTTCCGCTAACAAAAAAATTTTCTATGAACTCGCCATGCCCCTCATTGAATACCTTGAGGTGTCTTCTTTCCAAAATGGGGTCACATGTGGGGTATTTATATTGCCCTGGCATTTTAGGGGCCCTAAAGCGTGAGAAGAAGTCTGGGATCCAAATGTCTAAAAATGCCCTCATAAAAGGAATTTGGGCCCCTTTGCGCATCTAGGCTGCAAAAAAGTGTCACACATGTGGTATTGCCGTACTCAGGAGAAGTTGGGCAATGTGTTTTGGGGTGTCATTTTACATATACCCATGCTGGGCGAGATAAATATCTTGGTCAAATGCCAACTTTGTAAAAAAAAAAAAAAAATGGGAAAAGTTGTCTTTTGCCGAGATATTTCTCTCACCCAGCATGGGTATATGTAAAAAGACACCCCAAAACACATTGCCCTACTTCTTCTGAGTACGGCGATACCACATGTGACACTTTTTTGCAGCCTAGGTGGGCAAAGGGGCCCACATTCCAAAGAGCACCTTTTGGATTTCACAGGCCATTTTTTACACATTTTTATTTATTTTAAAAATGTTTTTTATTGTTTCATAGACATATGAGTATACACCGATAGGCATGACAAAATTAACAATTTCCAAAGCAAAAATACCTCGGCAAGCCTTTACATCAGCCAATATATTCGAGAAACAGATATAAATACAATCTGTAGATTACAATAACTGGTAAAAACCATGTTTTGGAGAACAACTCCAAAAAGAGGTGGGGAAAGAATAGTAACAAGGGGGGGGGGGGGTCTGAGGGGGTGAGGGTAAAGGGTAATTCCATTCCATACTCTTACACTCTATCACAGCATGTATCTGGTCTCAATCTTCTCCAAGGGACTGCTAGATCATTCAGTCCCTATATTTTTCTCACATCTCCAACAGACGGAGCTGACCTCCGGATACATAATGTGTAATCGTTGTGGCGTATAATACCAGTGGGTGAGCACTTTGTAACTATTCTCCTGTAATTTTACACACCTAGAAACCTTCACTGGAGCTGTTAACTCCCTGTTATCGAATTTAATGTCTAGTTCCTCTTCCCATTTATCTATAAATCTGCACCTATTTGTATCGCTGGAGGAATTAATCAAGGAATAAAGTAGGGAGATGATCTTTTTAGGTTCATGCCTTTGCAAGGCCATCTTCTCAAACATCGTGTGATCAGTGCCCCATATTGGAGCTCTAGTTAATTTCTTAAGTGTATGGTAACAGTGTATAATTTGGAACGTAGTACATTGTTTTAAAGCAGAGTGAATCTGCAGTGCTGCCAATGGTGGCAAATCAGCGTTTTGACACAAGGACAGTATCAGTGTCCTATTGTTCTTTTCGCCTTCTTTAACCGTGTTCCAGAAACATAAATTTGATTGGCACAGAATGTCCCTTACCTGCATTAGTAAAGCATAATTTGGCATCAGCTTCTGAAGCATATTCAGCGCACACCATTTAGTTATTGTATGTTTGGTAATCGAGCTATATGTAATAAGGATCTTGTTGACCCTTGACAGATCCATGAATAGTAGAGACCTCAAAGGAAGGTTTGACATCGCCTCTTCCACCATTATATCCAGTCGACCTGGAGAAGAGCGTAGCCAATCTAAGCCTCTGGTACAAAGGATCGCCTTATGGCAAGTATAAACGTCTGGTACTCCCATACCCCCTCTCGAGGGGTGTCGTGTTACATATGCCGAGGGCATTCTCGCTTTTTTCCCTCCCCACAAAAATTTGAGAAAGATCTTTTGAACCCTTTTAAAAAACTCTAGGGGAATAGGGGCCTGCAGGTAATAAAGCACTTTAGGGAGAAGTATTGTTTTTATTAGAGATTTGCGGCCGATCCAAGAGACAAAGGGGATATCCCAGCTACTAATCAGATCCTCTAACTGTCGAGGGATCAATAAAAAGTTTTCACTATATAATTGACTGAACTCGGGTGTAAGTTCTATTCCTAGAAAGGTAATTGCTTTTGACGTCCATTGAAAGGCCGTATTTTTTTTGCAAAGTAGCTTGTTCCTGTGTCGATAAGGACACATTCAAAACTGTCGATTTTGCAAGGTTAACCGAGAAATTTGAGACTTCATGAAACTGTCCCAGTATAGACATGATCACTGGGAATGCCTCTTTTGGGTTTGTGACAATGAGTAAAACATCATCCGCGAAAGCGGCTGTTGAGTGCACTGTCCTCCCTACCTTCATCCCCTCTATCTCTTCGTTCTGTCGGAAGGCCTGTAGCAAGGTTTCAATTGTTAATATGAACAGTAAAGGTGACAAGGGACAGCCTTGCCTAGTACCATTTGCTATTTTGAAGGCAGGGGAGAGAGTACCATTCACCAGGACCCTTGCTGTAGGATGTCGATACATTGCCATTACTCCATCAATGAAGGACTGAGGGACACCAAACCGGGCCAATGTTTGGGACATGAATTGCCAGTCCACTCTGTCAAACGCCTTTTCGGCATCCGTACTGAGCAGAACTAAAGGCGTAAATGTGCGTTTTGCTAGCATTTTTTACACGTTTTGATTGCAAACTACGGTACTTTGCACGCATTTGGGCCCCTAAAATGCCAGGGCAGTATAACTACCCCACAAGTGACCCCATTTTGGAAAGAAGACACCCCAAGGTATTTCATGATGGGCATAGTGAGTTCATGGAAGTTTTTATTTGTTGTCACAAGTTAGTGGAATATGAGACTTTGTAAGGAAAAAAAAAAAAAAAAAAAAAATCATTTTCCGCTAACTTGTGACAAAAAATAAAAAAGTTCTATGAACTCACTATGCCCATCAGCGAATACCTTAGGGTGTCTACTTTCCGAAATGGGGTCATTTGTGGGGTTTTTCTACTGTCTGGGCATTGTAGAACCTCAGGAAACATGACAGGTGCTCAGAAAGTCAGAGCTGCTTCAAAAAGCGGAAATTCACATTTTTGTACCATAGTTTGTAAATGCTATAACTTTTACCCAAACATTTTTTTTATCAAAGACATGTAGAACAATAAATTTTGCGAAAAATTTATATATGGATGTGGTTTTTTTTGCAAAATTTTACAACTGAAAGTGAAAAATGTCATTTTTTTGCAAAAATTTCGTTAAATTTCTATTAATAACAAAAAAAGTAAAAATGTCAGCAGCAATGAAATACCACCAAATGAAAGCTCTATTAGTGAGAAGAAAAGGAGGTAAAATTCATTTGGGTGGTAAGTTGCATGACCGAGCAATAAACGGTGAAAGTAGTGTAGTGCAGAAGTGTAAAAAGTGGCCTGGTCATTAAGGGTATTTAAGCTAGGGGGGCTGAAGTGGTTAACGGTAGGGCGTTGGTCATGGGGGAGGTGGTGGAGAGTTGTGACTTGTTTTCGGATGCCGCTGGGGGGGGTGGGTTTTGGTGTGTATTGCGAAGGACAGTGGTGTGTGGGTGAATGGCCGGTGAGTTGGTTTTGAGAGGGGTTGGGTGAGGAACGTGGCATTGCTCGAATTTTTTCCGATAGTGCTGGCAGTGGTGCTGTGGGGGGATAAGTTCAAGGACAAGAAAGTGAGGTGGCATTGCGATAACTTGGGTGTTGTGCAGGCAGTTAACGGCATCTTCACCTCCTGTGGTTCGGTTGTTGCAGCACTTAGTGCTGATGTGTTTGCCGCTGAACACGTGGGTTGTGGCGGTGCATGTGCCGGGTGTTGATAACGGGGTGGCTGACTCTCTTTCTCGTTTGCAGTTGGAGCGTTTTCGTCAGCTGGCGCCGAAGACGGAGGAGGGGTTGGAGTGCCCGGTTTGGCTCTGGGACCTATTGGAGGTACTATAGCAGGTTTGTTTAGGAGGTAGTTGAGTGAGGGTACCTGGTCGGACTATGGTAAGGCGTGGCGTTCTTGGGAGCAGTGGTGTGTGAGTTTGGGGGTTGGGGTGGATGGGGGGGGGGGGGAGATCCCATTGGTATTGTTTTTGGGGCACATTGTGGAAGAGGGTTGGTCGGTGGCAAGGGTTAGCCGGTGTGTTGCGGGATTGGTTTTTGGCTTTAGATTGAGGGGCCTTCCGGATGTTACCAAATCCTTTTTGGTAAAACAGGTGCTGAAGGGTTTTCGACCTGGGGGCCGGTTGGCGGACGGGCAGAGGCCGGTGTCCTTTGAGTTACTGGTGAGAGTGGGGGGTCTGTGTGGAGTCGGTTTTTAGTTCAGAAAGTGAGGTTCGGTTATTTAAACTGCCATTTTCGTTGGCCTTTTTCGGGGCTTTCCGGCTGGGGGAACTGGTGTGTAAGAGTACGGTTTGTAGGGGCGGTTTTGGGAGCGAAGATGTGGATCTGTATGAGGATAGGGTGGTGGTGCGGATTAGGGTATCCAAGACGGACAGGGAGGGAAGGGGTCGTAGTGTGTCTCTGTATGCAGTAACAGGGTGCTTGGTTTGTCCAGTTAATTGTTTAAAGGAGCATAGGGCGGGGGTAGGGTGGGTGGGGGAGGGTCCGTTGTTGAGACATGAGGACGGTTAGTTTTTGTCAAAATTCCAGTTTGTAGCGGTATTCAAGAAATGTATGGCAGAGTTGGGAATGGACTCCAGAGGCTTTACGGGTCATTCCTTTCGTATTGGGGCGGCGACGGAGGCGGCGAGATTGGGTTGGGGGATGAGGTGATTAAGAGGATTGGGCGGTGGGAGTCGGCCCGTTTTAAGTCATATGTGCAATTGGGGGGTTTGTGAGTTGGTGTTGGAGGGCGGAGTGTTTTGTTTGTGTTTTTATTCTCTTTTTTTCTTGTTGCAGGTGGTGAGGCGGCGTTAGTCTGGATCCTGGGACATTCGTTTGTTTTTTGGGGTGCTTTGCAGGCGGATGTGAGGCCCAACGGACGTCAGTTGGGGATAGGTCGGGATGAGGCGGTGGTGAGATGGATTGGGCACAGAGGGATGTTGTGGGGGAGTGTGAGGGGGGAGGTTCATAGGCATGCAAGGTTGGATAGGGCTCCGGATATTCTGGTGCTGCATGTGGGAGGTAATGACTTGGGGGTGCAGTCTTGTCAGGATTTGATCAAGGATATCAAGTTTGACTTGTTGAGCTTGTGGTCTTTGTTTCCCGGGATGATCACGGTTTGGTCGGACATGGTGTATAGGCAGTCATGGCGGAAGGCCAGGTCGTTTGAGAGGGTGGATAAGACTCGGGTGAAGGTGAACAGGGCGGTGGGTAAGTTTGCGGCCAGGAATGGGGCGGTTGTGGTTCGGCATGTGGAGTTGGAGGCGGGTACAGGAGGATTTTGGAGGGCCGATGGTGTTCATTTGAATGCGGTGGGAATAGATTTGTGGTCCTTGGGCCTGCAAGGTGGCATCGAGAGGGCGCTTAGCATGTGGAGGAACGCACGGGCTTGAGGGAGGAGTCAAGCCGTGCGTTGTTGGCGGGGGAAGGTCATAGAAGCTGGTGGTCTTGGATGGTGTGGAAAATGGGAGGGCCCCCAGGAGGGGGGCTGGACTCTCATAGTTGGGGCATTTTTTGGTTCGTTCAGAGAGGAGTCCATCAGTTGGTGTCTCCGAGCCGGAGTTTTGCGGCTGGAGGCAAGATGGAAGTGCCGGGTTGGCGTGTTTATACATATATGTTAGAAATTTGGGGCTTCTATGACCTCCCTCGTCAGGGAATATGGAAAAGTTATTTATATATATATATATATATATATATATATATATATATATATATATATATATGTTATGTATTTATTTATTAATAAACGGCTGCTGTGGCCGATTTAATCCAACTCAGACTGTGTGTATTCATTTAAGGGGCAAGAGATGGTTGGGGGGAAAAGGGGGAGTTTATATGTGTGGACAGTAGGCCCCGGCGAATGCACAATAACCCATTCATGTGATCTATGAGCACTGTCTCGCTCCCGTTCTGTTTCTTGTTGTTATAATTGAGGAGCATTTTGCCTGCATTATAAGAAAGCCATTGGAGGCAGCTCTAGCTTGGAGCGGATTATTATTCGGCACCTGGCTGGGCGCGCCTCATGGCAAGAGAGGATGTGATAACACAATGTTCTCATGATTAAGACGTACAGTCGAAACGCGTAGACCTTGCCTGTCTGGTCAGCCTATGGATTTCATAATGAAGAAATAAAGAAATTGGATTTTATTCTGAGCCTGCTGCTGGATTTTTTTTCTACTGTTTTGATTGATTCTTAGTCTAGGATCTGTGCATGGCGAAGGAGGACGGTGGGTGAGCTAAAATGCCTTATTTTCTTACATTTAGTGGATCTGTTTGGTATTACAGAGCAGTACAGTGTATAGAGGATGTGTTTGGTATTACAGAGCATTACATTGTATAGTGGATGTGTTTGGTATTACAGAGCAGTACAGTGTATAGTGGATGTGTTTGGTATTACAGAGCAGTACAGTGTATAGTGGATGTGTTTGGTATTACAGAGCAGTACAGTGTATAGTGGATGTGTTTGGTATTACAGAGCAGTACAGTGTATAGTGGATGTGTTTGGTATTACAGAGCAGTACAGTGTATAGAGGATGTGTTTGGTATTACAGAGCATTACATTGTATAGTGGATGTGTTTGGTATTACAGAGCAGTACAGTGTATAGTGGATGTGTTTGGTATTACAGAGCAGTACAGTGTATAGTGGATGTGTTTGGTATTACAGAGCAGTACAGTGTATAGTGGATGTGTTTGGTATTACAGAGCAGTACAGTGTATAGTGGATGTGTTTGGTATTACAGAGCAGTACAGTGTACAGTGGATGTGTTTGGTATTACAGAGCAGTACAGTGGATGTGTTTGGTATTACAGAGCAGTACAGTGTATAGTGAATGTGTTTGGTATTACAGAGCAGTATAGAGGATGTGTTTGGTATTACAGAGCAGTACAGTATATAGTGGATGCGTTTGGTATTACAGAGCAGTACAATATATAGTGTATGTGTTTGGTATTACAGATCAGTACAGTGTATAGTGGATGTGTTTGGTATTACAGAGCAGTATAATGTATGGCGGATGTGTAGGGTATTACAGTGGTTGAGGAAGGGGATGGGCCGGCAGACCCGTCTTATTTACCTTTTTTTTCCCCCCTGTAACAGGGCGCCGAAGGCGCACTCTGTCTCCCATCAGCCGCAGACCTGCTGCTTAGCTTTGGGAGCAAGGCTCTGTGTTCGGCCTCGTTCCCAGGGCGGCTTTGGTAGCTGACACCTGACACCTCTTCTGCCTGCTCCCTGAACCTTGACGCTACCTCTTGGATTTGGACCTCGGCTTGTTTTTGGATTTTGTCTTTGCCTCTTCTCTTGTACTGACATGACTTCCTGGATTTTGACCTCGGAACGCTCTCGGATCTGTCTCTATCTCCTCCCTCGTACTGAAGCGACCTCCTGGACTGACCCCGGCTAGTTGACCCGCCTCACCCTTCCGTTTTTGGTGGTACCTTGCTTGTTCCACCTCTCTGTCCTCTCGAGTGCTACCTCTCAATGGCTGTCCGCTTCCCTGCTGTCTCTATCTTTCTGCTTGCACTTACTCAGGTCAGGGACTGTCGCCCAGTTGCGGCCCGTCACCTAGGGCGGGTGGTGCAAGTAGGCAGGGACAGGGGACCGGGTGGCAGCTCAGGGGGTGCACCTCTGCTCTATCTATATACCTGTGACGCTACCCTACCCCGTGACAGAATCACAGGCCTTAATTTTGCATGGATCCTCTACAGAGCCTCACCGAACATGTGCAGGGTCTTGATCAAATAGTACAGGAACTTGGGGAGAGACTACAGGTTCAGGAGACCGTCCGAACTCCCCCCATTATTGCTCCCACCACTGTTCAGGTAGAACCACACATTTAATTACCTGATCGGTTTTCGGGTGACCGACAAAGTTTTTTAGCTTTCAAAGAAAGCTGTAAACTTTTTTTTTTGACTACGTCCTCACTCCTCTGGTCCTGATCCACAGAGGGTTGGTATTATCATCTCCCTGCTTCAAGGGGACCCCCAGGAATGTCCCTTTTCTTTGCCTTCAGATTCTCATTGTCTTAATTCTGTGGACCTCTTTTTCCAGGCATTAGGGGTTCTTTATGATGAACCAGACCGAGCCTCTGTGATAGAATCCAATCTTAAGGCCCTCACTCATGGGAATCGTCCCGTGGAGGATTATTGTACGCAGTTCTGCAAGTGGTGCGTTCCCTCGGGTTGGAACGAACCAGCGCTCAAATGTCAATTTAGGGCAGGCTTGACTGAGAAGTTAAAAGATATGTTGGTTTTTTATCCCTGTCCTGACTCTTTAGAGGAGACCATGACGCTACCCATCAGACTAGATAGACAGATCAGAGAGAGACAGCGAGAGCATTTGTTTTCTCCTCATACCCTTCTTCAACCTGAGGTTTCCCCCATTGAACCCAAGATGGAGGTCCACTCGGACAAGCCCATGCAACTCGGGATGATGCGAAGAGAGCTACGCCGTTGTCGGGGCTCTTGTTTTTATTGTGGGGATCCCGACCACTGGATCCGTCCGTGTCCTAAAGCTCCGCCTTCTGGAAAATCATCCAAGTCTGAGGGATTCAAGGACAAGGTACTCCCGGAGGTGGTAAGAAGTAAACTATTGTTGCCGGTTTCTATTGCCTTTGGAGTCTTAAAGGGGTCAGGAAATGCCTTTGTGGATTCAGGGTCAGCTTTTAGTTTTATTGATTGCAAATTTGTTGAACAAATGGGAATTCCTATACTAGAATTGTCCACCCCATCCACGTTGTCGCCATCGATTCTAACCCCCCTGCTAGGGGGCACGGTAAAACTCCGTACTCCGGAGGTTACCCTGTCTGTGGGGGTCTGCCACTCAGAGAAATGCTCTCTCTTTGTTTTAGAGAATCTTCCTGTTCAGGTAGTCCTTGGTATGCCCTGGCTTCAGCAACACAATCCGGTCATTAACTGTAGTTCTTGCTTAACCGAAGTTCAAGCTGGGGTCTCATCAGATATTCCTCATTTTATTTCTGATTATTCAGAAGTTTTTTCCACCACTGAGACAGATACTTTCCCTCCTCATAGGTCTTATGACTGTGTTATCGACTTGGTACCAGAGTCCAAATTTCCTAAAGGACGGATTTATAATCTTTCCGGTCCTGAGCGAAGGGCCATGAAAGACTATATCCAGGAGAGCCTCAAGAAGGGACATATTAGGCCCTCCACCTCTCCCCTGGGAGCAGGATTCTTTTTCGTTAAAAAGAAGGACGGTGGTCTCAGGCCCTGCATTGACTATAGAAATTTTAATAAAATCACTATTAGGAATCCGTATTCCAGCCAGTTGATTCTTGATTTGTTTAACCAGATTTTGGGTGCTTCGTGGTTTTCTAAATTTGATTTGAGAGGAGCGTATAACCTAGTTCGTATTAAGGAGGGAGATGAGTGTAAAACTGCTTTTAATACTCCAGAGGGACACTTTGAGTATCTTGTTATGTCATTCAGTCTTTGCAATGCCCCAGCTGTGTTTCAGAATTTCATGAATGACATTTTTAGAGATCTCATCGGCAAAGTTATGATTGTTTATCTCGATGATATTCTTGTCTTTTCACCTGACTGGGATTCTCATGTGTCTCACATCAGATTGGTTCTTAAGATCTCTATCAGGGTGAAAAGGACAAGGGTTCTAGCCTTAAGGGGGTAATAGTTATTAAATAAAAAGTTAAAAAAAACAAAAGAACACCAAAATAGTTGAAATCACCCCTTGTAACGCACCTAGTTGATCAGTTAGGATCTCAACTGCGGAAGCAATGGACATCCACTATTATCCCACCACCCTTGTGTTTGGCTGTGGGATTCGCGGTTACTCAGTATGTACCCCAGGCGTCACTCTCAGTCTTAGGCCTCCTGCACACGACCGTTGTGTGCACCCGTGGCCGTTGGGTCCGCAAAAAAAACGGAAAACGGCACATTGACTTTCAATGGGTCCGTGGAAAAATCGGAAACTGCACCGTTTGGCAGCCGCATCCGTGAGCCGTGTTTCCTGGCCGTGAAAAAAAATATGACCTGTCCTATTTTTTTCACGGCCAACGGTTCACGGGCCCATTCAAGTCAATGGGTCAGTGAAAATCACGGATGCACACAAGATTGTCATCCGTGTCCGTGATCCGTGTCCGTTTTTTCCTATCATTTCAATGGCAAACTTGACTTAGATTTTTTTTTCATTTTTCATGTCCGTGGATCCTCCAAAAATCACGGAAGACCCACGGAAGAAAAAACGGGCACGGATCACGGACCTACGGACCCCGTTTTTGCGGACCGTGTAAAAAAACGTTCGTGTGCAGGAGGCCTTAGGCGGAGAGTTTGGGGTAACAAAATCATTTACCGCTATCCATCTAATTTGTTTTACTGATGGTAAGGAGGGACTCTCAGAATTACAGGAGTCACGAGTTAGTATATAGCATGTCCTCAGTTTAGTATATAGTATGCCATAGGTTCAAGGTTAGTATATAGCATGTCCTCAGTTTAGTATACACTATGCAGTAGGTTCAGAGTTAGTATAGCATGTCCACAGTTTGATATATACTATGCAGTAGGTTCAGGGTTAGTACAGCATGTACACAGTTTGGTATATACTATGCAGTAGGTTCAGAGTTAGTACAGCATGTACACAGTTTGGTATATACTATGCAGTAGGTTCAGAGTTAGTATAGCATGTCCACAGTTTGATATATACTATGCAGTAGGTTCAGAGTTAGTATAGCATGTCCACAGTTTGATATATACTATGCAGTAGGTTCAGAGTTAGTATAGCATGTCCACAGTTTGATATATACTATGCAGTAGGTTCAGAGTTAGTATAGCATGTCCACAGTTTGATATATACTATGCAGTAGGTTCAGAGTTAGTATAGCATGTCCACAGTTTGATATATACTATGCAGTAGGTTCAGAGTTAGTGTAGCATGTCCACAGTTTGATATATACTATGCAGTAGGTTCAGAGTTAGTGTAGCATGTCCACAGTTTGATATATACTATGCAGTAGGTTCAGAGTTAGTGTAGCATGTCCACAGTTTGATATATACTATGCAGTAGGTTCAGAGTTAGTGTAGCATGTCCACAGTTTGATATATACTATGCAGTAGGTTCAGGGTTAGTGTAGCATGTCCACAGTTTGGTATATACTATGCAGTAGGTTCAGAGTTTGTATAGCATGTCCACAGTTTAGTATATACTATGCAGTAGGTTCAGAGTTTGTATAGCATGTCCACAGTTTGGTATATACTATGCAGTAGGTTCAGGGTTAGTATAGCATGTCCACAGTTTGGTATATACTATGCAGTAGGTTCAGAGTTTGTATAGCATGTCCACAGTTTGATATATACTATGCAGTAGGTTCAGAGTTAGTGTAGCATGTCCACAGTTTGGTATATACTATGCAGTAGGTTCAGAGTTAGTATAGCATGTCCACAGTTTGGTATATACTATGCAGTAGGTTCAGAGTTAGTATAGCATGTCCACAGTTTAGTATATACTATGCAGTAGGTTCAGAGTTAGTATAGCATGTCCACAGTTTAGTATATACTATGCAGTAGGTTCAGAGTTAGTATAGCATGTCCACAGTTTGATATATACTATGCAGTAGGTTCAGAGTTAGTATAGCATGTCCACAGTTTGGTATATACTATGCAGTAGGTTCAGAGTTAGTATAGCATGTCCACAGTTTAGTATACACTATGCAGTAGGTTCAGAGTTAGTATAGCATGTCCACAGTTTAGTATATACTATGCAGTAGGTTCAGAGTTAGTATAGCATGTCCACAGTTTGATATATACTATGCAGTAGGTTCAGGGTTAGTGTAGCATGTCCACAGTTTGATATATACTATGCAGTAGGTTCAGGGTTAGTGTAGCATGTCCACAGTTTGGTATATACTATGCAGTAGGTTCAGAGTTAGTATAGCATGTCCACAGTTTAGTATACACTATGCAGTAGGTTCAGAGTTAGTATAGCATGTCCACAGTTTAGTATACACTATGCAGTAGGTTCAGAGTTAGTGTAGCATGTCCACAGTTTGGTATATACTATGCAGTAGGTTCAGGGTTAGTGTAGCATGTCCACAGTTTGGTATATACTATGCAGTAGGTTCAGAGTTAGTATAGCATGTCCACAGTTTAGTATACACTATGCAGTAGGTTCAGAGTTAGTATAGCATGTCCACAGTTTAGTATACACTATGCAGTAGGTTCAGGGTTAGTGTAGCATGTCCACAGTTTGATATATACTATGCAGTAGGTTCAGAGTTAGTGTAGCATTTCCACAGTTTGATATATACTATGCAGTAGGTTCAGGGTTAGTGTAGCATGTCCACAGTTTGGTATATACTATGCAGTAGGTTCAGAGTTAGTATAGCATGTCCACAGTTTAGTATACACTATGCAGTAGGTTCAGAGTTAGTATAGCATGTCCACAGTTTAGTATACACTATGCAGTAGGTTCAGAGTTCCAGGACATTAATCAGAGCAGGTAACAGGCATATACTTGCGGTTAGTTGGACCTGGCTAGAAAGCCAGTGGCAAGAAGGTAGACAGTCCTTCACGATGTAGTTAGGCATCCAGGTTTGCATATGTGGACAGAGTCTTCAGATACCATGGAGCTAGCAGGGTGCGCACTCCATTAGTGGAACACCCTGCTTAGCACCTGTCTTCAATTTAAGGGCTGAATGGTAGGTGGGCGGAGTCACAGAAGGCCCGGCGGCCACTGCGTTCCACGCTGGAGCGCAAGCCAGCGTAACAACACAGGCGGTCGCTGCGTTCCACGCTGGAACGCAAGCCAGCATATCGTCACAGGGAGCCGCTGCGGTCCAGGCTGTATTGTTACACCCCTTACCCAATTTTACATCTAAAATTTATAAACAATAAAAAAAGACATATTACTGTAACAGCGGCTGCTGTACGCCGCTGTTTCACCTCTTATCGCCGCGGTCCTGGGCGCCACGCTCAGCGGTGACTTGTGGCCGGTGCTTCCCATTTCATTGCTGCGGTCCTGGGCTTCACAGCTTCCACTCACCCCTGGACACAGCATGAGTGTGTGGGTTAGGTCAGGTGACCTCGCTGACCAACTCTGGCTCTCTTGCAGGTATTTAAGTGGCTCAGCCCCCTTCCCAGATGCCTCAGTGTCAAGGTCCTTGAGTTTGCTGGTTCCTGATGCTCTCGTGTGCTCCTGATCGATACTTCGTCCCTGGACTCTGCTTTTCGTCTGATCCCTGCCTGCTTGCTTAGTCTCTTCTGTTGCCAAACCGGATTGCCTGACCTGTACTTGTGCAGCCTGCGCTGACCTATTGCCTGTCTGACCACATCTCTGCCTTATCCTTTGGTCCTACACCATTGCTCCTGGTAATGTCTCTACCCGACTGACTACACTTGTACTTCCAGTACCTACTCGGGTGCCTCCTGGTCCGCCTGGACCAGCTGCCACTGACTCGGGGATTGCTCTGGAGTAGCTCCTGGCAACTACCCTAAGGCCCCTTTCACACGGGCGAGTATTCCACACGGATGCGATGCGTGAGTTGAACGCATTTGCACCCGCACTGAATCCCGACCCATTCATTTCTATGGGGCTGTTCACATGAGCAGTGATTTTCACGCATCACTTGTGCGTTGCGTGAAAATCGCATAATGCTCCTCTTTGTGCGTTTTTCAGGTAACGCAGGCCCCATAGAAATGAATGGGGTTGCGTAAAAATCGCAAGCATCCGCAAGCAAGTGCGGATGCGGTGCGATTTTAACGCACGGTTGCTAGGAGACGATCAGGATGGAGACCCGATCATTATTATTTTCCCTTATAACATGGTTATAAGGGAAAATAGCATTCTGAATACAGACTGCATAGTAAAATAGCGCAGCCGGCATCTCCTTCTGTCTTCATCTTAGCTGGTTGGAGCAACAGGACCTGTGGTGACGTCACTCCGGTCATCACATAATCCATCACATGATCTTTTACCATGGTGATGGATCATGTGATGGACCATGTGATGACCGGAGTGACGTCACCACAGGTCCTGTTACTGCAATCAGCAAAGAAGGAAACAGAAGAGATGCCGGCTGCGCGATCAAGTGGACTAAGGTGAGTTTAATTATTTATATATTTTTTTAACCCCTCCAGCGCTATTTTACTATGCATTCTGTATCCAGAATGCTATTATTTTCCCTTATAACCATGTTATAAGGGAAAATAATACAATATTCAGAACACCGATCCCAAGCCCCAACTTCTGTGAAGATGTTTCGGTTTGGGTACCAAACATGCGCGATTTTTCTCACGCGCGTGCAAAACGCATTACAATGTTTTGCACTCGCGCGGAAAAATCACGCATGTTCCCGCAACGCACCCGCACCTTTTGCCGCAACGTCCGTGTGAAAGAGGCCTAACGGCTCAAGTCTATCCTCACTATCTGAGGCTCTAATGAAAAACAGGTAGTTGCTTAGACACTCCCCTCCAGAGTATAGCCAGTCAGTGGCACAGTGGGTTCACACCCGCTGATCCGTGACAATTTAATAATGCCACGCCCCAAAAAGTGCAAACTATTAAAATATTATATTATTATTATAATATATTGTTTATATTTATTGTTATTTAGGTATTTATTTTTTAATTATACAGAAATGGGGGTGATTTAAGCTTTTAGACATTTTTTTTTTTTTTTTTTACATTTTTGTAATCATTATGTGCCTCATATATGAGCTTATTATTTATTTTTATTTATTTTGGTTAATCAGGAATTTATTATTAGCTTATTTCGCTCACTTTTGCTCATTTCTTATCCTGGCTTGCCATCTGGTGACTAAAATAAGAATTGCAGTTTGAATACTGTTAGCTTACTCAGTAAGGGCCGCTTCACACGAGCGGATGCCGGTTGTCACTGTGATTTCGTAGTAAAGAGATCACAGAGAGGCACGGAGCATTAACAGTCATGTTACTGCTCCGTGCCTCTGCAGTCTGCAGCGGGTCTTGGCACTCTTTCACGGAGCGGATGCCACGCACGGCATCCGCTCGTGTGAAGCGGCCCTAAAGCTACCAGTATTCAATGCAACTACCTATGCCCGGATTGGACACACGGCACATAGGTAGGAAGCACAGAAGCACGAGCTTCCGGGTTTTTGCGCATTTTGGCGCCGTGATCTCACTTAATCATGGCATTTAAAGCATTTAATTACCAAGATCGGCATTATTGCCGGTCACGGTAATTAGCCGCAGGCCTCTGCTGTATGAAACAGCAGAAATCTGCCTGCCATGACGCCCGCTGCACGTGCGAGCAGGCTTCACGTTTACACATCTCACCAGCGCCGTACAGCCTAAGGGTTAAAAAATATCTTCTATGCAGTGAACGCCGTAACAGAAAAAAAAAAATCAAAACCGCACGATTCGCCATTTTTAGTCACCTTGTCTGCCAAAACATAGGATAGGACTGTTCTATTATGGGCTGGACCTTCCATAAAATGCGGAATGCACGCAGCTTTTTGGGGTTTTATTTTTTTTTGCATGGTATAGGGTATAGCAATACCTTTTTATGGTAACGAAATCGAATCAAAATGTTGGTATCGTGACAACCCTAGTCAGCAGTTTATCTCATAGACATAACAATAGTGCGGAGCATAAAATAGAATGAAATCCATGTATAACTTGTGCCCCACATGTCTCCGTCCTGTACACATCTCTTATACTCACTGTAACTCCTCTATCCTGCAGGTCAGACTGGACAGAGTCTCCATCAAGTCACTGAAGTGAGGACCAGACAGACGGTTATAAGACAGGTCAAGTCTCTTCAGGTACCGGTTATTCCTTATTACAGATGCCAACTGGATGCAGGAAGTGTCTGGTAGATCATTATCAGCCAATCTGTAAGAATAAGAAGATGAGATGTGGGTGAGGCGTCCACAGAGCGTTAGTATAAAACCTGTAGATTGCGACTGTGGATAGAAAATGTCCCCGGCTGTTAGTAACATCCATAAATGTCATCACTAGAAGCCGCCTCTTGTGTGTGGTGGATGTCAGGAATGGCGGCAGCTATATGATATGTCCATGTCCTAGAAATCCAGAACCCTGAGGAATGTCCTCACTTTATGGCATGTCATAAATCAGTGATTATTGCAGCACATGAATGTACAAGAGTCATAAAGCTGGAGGAACTTGTGTCAGCGTCATCAGCTGCTGAGAGCTCTCCTTCCTCCATCTATTGTGGCCCTCAGTCTGTGGCCCCTGTGGCCTCCATTCTCCTTCCTCCACCATCTATTGTGGCCCCCAGTTTTCTTCCTCCACCATCTATTGTGGCCCTCAGTCTCCTTACTCCACCATCTATTGTGGCCCTCAGTCTCCTTCCTCCACCATCTATTGTGGCCCCCGTTCTCCTCCTCACATTACTACAGGACACATGTGGCTCAGTCAGTTATTTGGGGGATGGATTATTAGTAGACATTACACTACATTCAGGGTTTCTCTGGATTCTGCTGGAATTGATTATTACTTATTGATAACGAGCAGTAATCGTCTCCATTCTGAGTAAATTACAGCCGGGGTCATCAGTAATAATACCGCCATACAGCTGTAATGTAGCACAGGCAGAGATGAGCGCTCTATGGTGGTAAGGGCTCAGGTACATATTACAGCTCTGTATAACCTGGGAGTTGCTCAGACCCATAATCTGCCCCATAGAAGCAGATGTGTCCTGCCTAGCAGGCGCTGAGGGATATATGAAGGCGGCATGGACTGCAGAGAGGGTCAGGCGCTAAGGGGTTAATAGTTTCCAACCTACAGGCAGCTAGGTGAGGGTGGTATAGCACGCAGAGGTGTTTTATGGCAGGAGTGGCAAAACAATAGAGGTAAGGGTTACACCCCCCTTATCCTCCCCCCTCAGCATTGATTGGGTGAAGAAATGGTTGGAGCTGTGGGGTTTATAGGAAGGTGAAAGGGGAGGGCGCTGCAGCACAGGAGTCCCTCCAGGAGAATGTTGCTGGGGTGATTACTCACCCTCCAACTCATCCTGTGCCCCCTCCGCCTCCAGTGCCAGCTTCTATTGCACTTTTGCCAGGCTTAGCTGCTGCCTCTGCGGTAACGGCCCAGCCGCCATGTACCCCCTCAGTCTCTGCGCCGGCCCCACGTCCGGACTACTTACCACAATCATCAGTGGATGTTCACAACCGCCAAGAAAGGCGCAGGTTGGATTCTCATCGCTCCAGACATTCCCGCCATGGTTCCAGAGACTACAGACTGAGTCGCCGTTCTACCCGTTTGAGGTCTGCTAGGTGGCAGTCACCTTCATCCTCGGATCTGAGCTCCTGCGGTTCCAGCTCTGGCAGGCCAAGAATCCGTAGTAGGTGCGAACGCAGGCGGCGGTCCAGCAGGTCGTCCCACGGGGTTGATCCAGCCAGCGCGGTTCCAACGGCGCCTCCTCAGACAGCTTCAGTGGCTCCCCCATTGCCGAATTCTTCAACCGGTGAGTTTAATTTTACTGGAGCATGGGGTACTGACACAGTAGCGAAAGGGTTAGTGCCCGCTCTTAAAGTGTTATTAGCCCAGTTCAACCCGACTTCTGTCCCTCAAGCCCCTCTTATGCCTTCTCCACCTTTCAAGCCCCGGGCGGGAGATCACCGTTAGGAGCTCATCTAGATGAGGATATGAAAAATAAAATTTGGGCTAATCATTATGTTGACATTTGGTCATTAGTTTCAGTGGATCAGCACACGGTTGACAAGGAGCGTCGTCCTAATGCTGAGGAGGTTTGTGGACAGGAGACCTAAGGTAGCTCACACTATAGGCAACTGGATACAGGCATTTGCAGTGTTAGGTTAAACTATGGTTCAGCACCACCCGGAGCGTGTGGCGGAGCTCTTAGTCTATATGGATTCCATTTATAGCGCATTTAAGTCACACTGTGGTTTCACGTGGTGGCGTTACGATGAGTAGTTCCGCCGCCGCCTGGCACTGACTCCGGAGATTGGTTGGGGGGTAAAGGCTGCTGACCTATGGCTTCGTCTCATGTTGGCGCAAAAATCGCAGCCCTTTTCTCCTGCGGCCGCTGCCTCCTCAGCAGCGGTGGCTGTGCGTAGACCTGGAGCCTGTTTGTACAATGAGGCCCATTGCAAATTTTTTACCCTCTGTAAGTACAAACATGAATGCTCCATCTGTGGCGGTGTGCACTCCGCGGTTCGTTGCCAGCGTAACCAGCCTGGGCGGAAACCATTACCACCCGCTGGTGGGAAAGACACCAGTGAGCGTTTCCGCGATGTCCCCCCTGGGTCGCTCAATACCCCAATAGTCAGGCGGCAGCGCAGATACGTTTTGGTTTTGAGTTCGGGTTTTTAATCCTGTTTTATTTTTCTTCGTTCCCTATGTTCGCAGACAATTTAAATTCGGCAAAGGTCAACCCCATACACCTGAAACAAAAATTGAGAAGGAATTGGCGTTAGGCAGAATAATGGGCCCGTTTGTTACTCCTCCTTTCAAGAACATTCGCATCCTCCCCTTGGCCTCGTCCCTAAAAAGGAGCCAGGCTCCTTCCGATTGATTCACCATTTGTCCTTCCCAAAAGGGGCATTTGTGAATGACGGTATCCCTAAGGAAGAGGCCTCGGTGTGCTATGTGTCGTTTGATAGGACTGTGGCAATAGTTAGACAGGCGGGAAAAGATGCTTTATTGGCCAAATCGGACATTGAAGCTGCTTTCCGATTGCTCCCAGTTCACCCTGATTGCTACCACCTCCTGGGTTTTATGGTAGACGGCTGTTACTATTATGACACTTGTTTGCCAATGGGTTGCTCCATTTCATGTCATTATTTTGAATTGTTTAGCACCTTTCTAGAATGGGTCATCCGTTTTGAGACTCGCTCCCAGGCGATCATCCACTACCTGGATGATTTCTTATTTGTATCCCTTGGTAGTTCCGCTAGATGCCAATTCCTCCTCAATACCTTTCGTTATTTCATGTCCCGTTTTGGTGTCCCCCTGTCAGAAGACAAGACTGTAGGTCCTGCCACGTCTATTACATTTTTGGGTATCGAAATCAACACTTCATTGGTGATTTTCCGCCTCCCTGCGGACAAATTAGACAAACTGTCAGGAATGATTTCGGGCTTTTGCGCCGTTAAATCAGTTACCCTCCGGCAAATGCAGTCATTGCTGGGCCTCCTGGTTTTTGCGTGTCGCATCATGCCCATGGCCTGTGTCTTCTCTCGGCGTTTGTCGTTATCTACACGCGGTATTAAAAATCCCGACCATCACATTACGGTTAACCAAGCAGTTGAAGCTGGATTTAAAAGTCTGCAGTGAATTTTTGGCCCAGTACAACGGCCACACTTGCTACCAAGCCCTGGAAGTCACCACGGCGGAGCTGTCATTGTTCACGGATGTGGCGGATTCCACCGGTTTCGGAGCCGTATTTGGCTGCGAGTGGTGTGCCTCTCCGTGGCCAGAAAAATGGTGCGATGCCGGCTTGTGCTCCAACATAACCCTCCTTGAGTTGTTTCCAATCATTGTAGCCATTAATCTATGGGGTCCCAAAGTCCAGAACAGACGCTTATGTTTTTGGACTGATAACATGGCGGTAGTTTATTGCATTAATAAATTGACCTCTTCATCTCCTCCGGTACTGTCATTATTGCGCCATTTGGTACTCCGCTGTTTAGAATTAAACATCTGGTTCCGGGCTGATGCTCTCTCGCTTTCGTTGGCAGGAATTCAAGGACCTGTTGCCGGGAGCGATCCAAGAGGGCATTCCCTGCCCACAGCAGCTCTGGGACTTGCCAATCAGCGGTTGATGGCTATGGTACAAGGTTCGGTGACGCCAGCTACTTGGTTCGGACATGGTAAGGCGTGAGCAGAATGGTGGGCGGTGGCAGTGGCAGTGGCAATGGCTACTGCGGATGGGTATTTACCGGCTGCTTGCTTAGAGGTGACCCTTTCATATCTATCAGGCTTGCGCGAGCAGGGAGTTACTTCAGTGATGGCGTGGCGGCGGCTAGGGGGAGTCGCTTTTCACCTTAAGTTGCGCGGTTGGCCGGATGTGACTAAGCATTTCTTAATCCGCCAGGCCATTAGGCCTTCCCTCTGTCTGTCCCTCATCCTACGAAGTTGTGCTGTTTAGGACTGCTTTTTGTTTAGCTTTTTTCGCCGCGCTTAGGATAGGGGAATTGGTGTTAACTTTGCGGGCCCGTCCAAGCGGCCTAGGCCCAGTCTGCCCTCATGCCACAGTTTCGCAGTTATTGGCAACTCGCGCCCATGGGTGCCCCCCTCCTTCTCCATGCCGATGGTAGCCCGCTCACCCGTTTTCAGTTTAGGTCTGTGTTCAGTCGCTGCCTGGCAGCACTGGGCCTCCTTGTTTCTGAGTTTGGTACGCACTCATTCCGGATAGGGGCTGCCACGGAGGCGGCTCGGGCAGGCCTGCCGAAGTCCGAGGTGCAACGGATCGGCAGATAGAGATCTACCTGTTTTGCGTCCTACGTTCGTCCCCATTTATTGATTTAATTTTCTTTCAGGAGCGGTTCAACCCACCGTTTGTTTCATCGGCCATTCTTACATCTTATGGGTGGGACAGAGCGCGGAATACTGGCCAGGTGGCCGATGCCTCAGTTTTCGGAACATCCAAGTCATGTGGCGGGGTGTTCGGGGCCTACGCTGGTCTCAGGTCCTGCCGGATGCGGTTGAAATTGGTCAAGTGGTTCGCTCCCCTGTTGTTTTGTTTATCCATGCCTGAGGCAACGACCTCTGCCTGTTAAAAATTGCGGAGTTAATTACTTTAATTAGGGCTGATTTGGAACGGCTGCCGTCGTTCTTTCATGAAGTAGTTTTAGTCTGGTCGGAGATTATCCCCAGGATCACGTGGCAAGGTGCCAGGGATTCCAACGCCATAGAACGGGCCAGGCGCACAGTCAATGCCCGGATCTCCCGCTTTGTCCGATCACGCGCGTGGTAGTAGTGAGACATAGGCAGCTGGAAGGGGATAATGCGCGACTTATGCGGCAGGACGGGGTCCATCTAAATGAGATAGGGATGGACATTTTCCTGTCAGGGTTGCAGGATGGAGTTGAGCAGGCTTTGTACTTGCTGGGTGGGGGTCAGAGCGCCGTGTAGGAGTACACGGGCTCCTCAGTGGAGGTCAGTGTGTTAAAAGGATGGAGGAGAAGAAGGCGGACTTGCCCACAGAGGGATTCTGTGGGGCATACTGCTTCTTGAGACTCCAAGTTATTTACAGGTTGTTTGATATAAAAAAAGTTGGTTGAAAAAGTTTAATAAAGCTGTGACCAACTCCCACCCAACCAAGAAGTGTCCGTGTGAGTTATTCCTAGCTGCAACAGGTAAAGATTGGTGTTAATTGGACTTATTTCTCGGCAGTCTGTCCCTCCCGATGTCTCTCAGGACATATGACACCGCCTCCATGTGGAGGCACAATGCAGGTTCTGATGAGGTCAGTCCTAGAACACTTACCTGTGTGTTATCCGGGGAGGAGGTCACTGCTCCCATTATGTGTTATACGGCGGGGGCAGGTATTAGTGATAGCGCTGCTCTTCTCAGACATGACGGACATTACTGATTGTGATTTCTTCCGACTGATGTGTTAAAGGGATCATCAGAACCTTTATGTTATCATACAGGGGTCTGATGAAGAATGTAAAGGGGCTATCCAGGAACTGGATATTGATGTCCTATCCGCAGGACACATCATTAATATGGAGATCTGTGGGGGTCCGACTCCTGGTACCTCCCAGCTTTACTCACCAGAGCTCAGGAGAGCGCTGCCACCTCCTTACAGCTCACCAAGTACAGAGCAGTACAGTGTATAGAGGATGTGTTTGTCAGAACAGTAGAAGACATCCAGCAGCTGGCTCAGGAGAAAACCCAATGTCTTTATTACTTCATTATAAAATCCATATAATTTGTCCTCAGAGGATAGTTTAATGTCCAAAAAAGGACTATCAAATAAGGCTGGCAAGGTGGTTAGCAGGAATTATAGAGAAGACACCAGCGGTAACACCCTGCTTTTAGCCTCATCATGCCATCCGAAACATGTAATAAAAGGCATTCCCTAAGGTGAGACCATTAGAGTCTGACGAAACTGCTCAGAAGATTCAATATTTGAGTCAGAAGGAACAGCTCTGTTTGAGAGATTGAGAGGATCCAGTGATCATATTCTGAAGCAGGAGAGGCAGCAAGATGTGAATAGAGAGGCAATGATTACACATAGTACAGTGCGAAGGGAAGGTGAGGACAACAGACAGGGGTTGTCATCTCCTACATTTGCCAGTTTCAGAAAATATTACCTAAGAGAATTAAGTAATATCATAGCCAGACCCTTATTTCTGATATTTGCGGACTCTATACTGACAGGGAATGTCCCCACAGGATTGGCGCATAGCAAATGTGGTGCCAATATTCAAAAAGGGTCCAAAAACAGACCCCGAAAACTATAGGCCGGTAAGTTTAACATCTGTTGTGTGTAAACTGTTTGAAGATTTTCTGAGAGATGCTATCTTGGAGGATCTCAATGAAAACAAGCAAATAACGCTGTATTAGCATGACTTCATGAGGGATCGGTCATGTCAGACTAATTTAATCAGTTTCTATGAGGAGGTAAGTTCTAGACTTGACAGCGGCGAATCAATGGATGTCGTATATCTGGACTTCTCCAAAGCATTTGACACTGTACCACATAAAAGGTTAGTATTTAAAATGGCGATAAAAGATAGGAAGGCACTCATAGGGTAGTAAGTTTGATAAAAAAATGTATGAAAGTTAGGCCCCTTTCACACGAGCTTTGCGGAAAAAAGGTGCGGGTGCGTTGCGGGAACACACGTGATTTTTCCGCGCGAGTGCTAAACATTGTAATGCGTTTTGCACTCACGTGAAAAAAATCGCGCGTGTTTGGTACCCAAACCCGACCTTCTTCACATAAGTTCGGGCTTGGGATCGGTGTTCTGTAGATTGTATTATTTCCCCTTATAACATGGTTATAAGGGAAAATAATAGCATTCTGAATACCGAATGCATAGTAAAACAGCGCTGGAGGGGTTAAACATTTTTTTTTAACTCGCCTTAGTCCACTTGTTCGCGTAGCCGGCATCTCTTTCTGTCTTCATCTTAGCTCTGTGGAGCAACAGGACCTTTGGTGACATCACTACGGTCATCACATGATCTTTTACCATGGTGATGGATCATGTGATGACCGGAGTGACGTCACCGCAGGTCCTGTTGCTCCACAGAGCTAAGATGAAGACAGACGAGATGCCGGGCAGCGCGATCAAGTGGACTAAGGCGAGTTAAAAAAAATATATATATTTTTTTTTTTACCCCATCCAGCGCTATTGTACTATGCATTCTGTATTAAGAATGCTATTATTTTCCCTTATAACCATGTTATAAGGGAAAATAATAATGATCGGGTCTCCATCCCTATCGTCTCCTAGCAACCGTGTGTGAAAATCGCACTGCATCCGCACTTGCTTGCGGATGCTTGCGATTTTCACGCAACCCCATTCATTTCTATAGGGCCTGCGTTACGTGAAAAACGCACAAAGAGGAGCATGCTGCGATTTTCACACAACGCACAAGTGATGCGTGAAAATCACCGCTCATGTGAACAGCCCCATAGAAATGAATGGGTCGGGATTCAGTGCGGGTGCAATGCGTTCACCTCACGTATCGCATCCATACGGAATACTCTCCCGTGTGAAAGGGGCCTTAGACATAAATGGTTGTGCTCACCTTTTGGGGAGAGTTTTGTGTACTAAAATAGTCCCAGCAAGGACCCCACAGACTTAAATACTGACTTCGATTTCATACCCTTATTTTTGATATTTGCGGACTCTATACTGACAGGGAATGTCCCCACAGGATTGGCGCATAGCAAATGTGGTGCCAATATTCAAAAAGGGTCCAAAAACAGAGCCTGGAAACTATAGGCCGGTAAGTTTAACATCTGTTGTGGGTAAACTGTTTGAAGGTTTTCTGAGAGATGCTATGTTAGAGCCTCTCAACGGAAATAAGCAAATAATGCCATATCAGCATGGCTTCGTGAGGGATCGGTCATGTCAAACAAATTTAATCAGTTTCTATGAGGAGGTAAGTTCTAGACTTGACAGCGGCGAATCAATGGATGTCGTATATCTGGACTTCTCCAAAGCATTTGACACTGTACCACATAAAAGGTTAGTATATAACATGAGAATGCTCGGACTGGGAGAAAACGTCTGTATGTGGGTAAGTAACTGGCTGAGGGATAGAAAACAGAGGGTGGTTATTAACGGTACATCCTCAGATTGGGTCACTGTCACTAGTGGGGTACCTCAGGGGTCAGTATTGGGCCCTATTCTCTTCAATATATTTATTAATGATCTTGTAGTAGGCTTGCATAGTAAAATATCAATTTGCGCAGATGACACTAAACTGTGTAAAGTAATTAACACTGAAGAGGACAGTATACTGTATATATACTACAGAGGACAGTATACTGTATATATACTACAGAGGACAGTATACTGTATATATATACTACAGAGGACAGTATATTGTATATATACTACAGAGGACAGTATACTGTATATATATATACTACAGAGGACAGTATACTGTATATATATACTACAGAGGACAGTATACTGTATATATATACTACAGAGGACAGTATACTACTACAGAGGGATCTGGATAGATTGCAGGCTTGGGCAGAGAAGTGGCAGATGAGGTTTAACACTGACAAATGTAAAGTTATGCACATGGGAAGGAATAATGCAAGTCACCCGTACATAATAAATGGTAAAACACTGGGTAACACTGACATGGAAAAGGATCTAAGAATTTTAATAAACAGCAAACTAAGCTGCAAAAAACAGTGTCGGGCAGCTGCTGCCAAGGCCAATAAGATAATGGGTTGCATCAGAAGGGGCATAGATGCCCGTGATAAGAACATAGTCCTACCACTTTACAAATCACTAGTCAGACCACACATGGAGGACTGTGTACAGTTCTGGGCTCCTGTGAACAAGACAGACATAGCAGAGCTGGAGAAGGTCCAGAGGAGGGCAACTAAAGTAATAACTGGAATGGGGCAACTACAGTACCCTGAAAGATTATCAAAATTAGGGTTTTCACTTTAGAAAAAAGACGACTGAGGGGAGATCTAATTAATATGTATAAATATATCAGGGGTCAGTACAGAGATCACTCCCATCATCTATTTATCCCCAGGACTGTGACTGTGACGAGAGGACATCCTCTGCGTCTGGAGGAAAGAAGGTTTGTACACAAACATAGAAGAGGATTCTTTACGGTAAGAGCAGTGAGACTATGGAACTCTCTGCCTGAGGAGGTGGTGATGGTGAGTACAATAAAGGAATTCAGGAGGGGCCTGGATGTATTTCTGGAGTGTAATAATATTGAGTCGGGAAGTAATTTTTTTTCCCCTTAAGTGGAACCTCGCAGTTCTTCTACCTCACTGTTTTTCTTTTTGCCTTCCTCTGAATCAACTCACAGCATAACAGGCCGAACTGGATGGACAAATGTCTTTTTTCGGCCTTATATAGTATGTTACTATGTTACAAGGTATTATCAGGAAATATCTACCCATTTTATTTCAAGATGATAGCTTGCGACAAATTTTAGAGCCAGGCTTTCAGGTGGTGAGCAGATGGCACCTACTCTGTACTCCTCTTTGACCCTGAGCTTGTTCATAGAAAAATCTGATAATGGCAAACCCACGTGGCTGAATGTTGTGGGCAGTTACAGATGTGGCCATGGTATTGATATTACAGTGGGTAAAACATTGGAATCCAGTGTAACCGAGGAGGTCTTCAAGATCAGATCGTACATCAACTGGAACACGAATAATGTCATTTATTTGGCGACCTGCAAAGCCTGCAGCGTTCAATACGTGGGACGCACCTCACACAGCCTGAGAGTGAGAAGAAGAAAGCACTTGTCGGATGTCTCCAATCTCACACTGCTGAACGTCTCCATGCTATCTAGACATTGTAGAGATGTTCATCAGGGTTACCTGACAAGCCTGAGTGTCATGGGTATAGAAAGGGTTAAATCCGCACGAGGAGGAGACATAAACAGGCGACTGCTGAATAGAGAATCCTTTCGGATTTTTACACTGAACACGAGAAATCGGAAGGGTATGAATAATGGATATGATGTGATCTATGAGCACTGACTCGCCCCCGTTCTGTTTATTGTTGTGTTATAACTGAGGGGCATTTTGCCTGCATTATAAGAAAGCCATTGGAGGCAGCTCTAGCTCGGAGCGGATTATTATTCGGCACCTGGCTGGGGGAGCGCCCACAATGTGCTCATGATTAAGACATACAGACGAAACGCATAGACCCTGCCTGTCTGCTCAGCCTCTGGATTTTATAATGAAGAAATAAAGACATTGGATTTTATCCTGAGCCTGCTGCTGGATTTTTTTCTACTGCTTTGATCGATTCCTGGTCCAGGATCCGTGCATGGCAAAGCAGGACTGTGGGTGAGCTGAAATCCCTTTTATTCTTACATTTAGTGGATGTGTTTGGTATTAAAGAGCAGTACAGTGTATAGCGGATGTGTTTGGTATTACAGAGCAGTACAGTGTATAGTGGATGTGTTTGGTATTACAGAGCAGTACAGTGGATGTGTTTGGTATTACAGAGCAGTACAGTGCATAGTGGATGTGTTTGGTATTACAGAGCAGTACAGTGTATAGTGGATGTGTTTGGTATTACAGAGCAGTATAGTGGATGTGTTTGGTATTACAGAGCAGTACATTGTATAGTGGATGTGTTTGGTATTACAGAGCAGTATAGTGGATGTGTTTGGTATTACAGAGCAGTACATTGTATAGTGGATGTGTTTGGTATTACAGAGCAGTACAGTGTATAGTGGATGTGTTTGGTATTACAGAGCAGTACAGTGTATAGTGGATGTGTTTGGTATTACAGAGCAGTATAGTGGATGTGTTTGGTATTACAGAGCAGTACAGTGTATAGTGGATGTGTTTGGTATTACAGAGCAGTACAGTGTATAGTGGATGTGTTTGGTATTACAGAGCAGTACAGTGTATAGTGGATGTGTTTGGTATTACAGAGCAGTACAGTGTATAGTGGATGTGTTTGGTATTACAGAGCAGTACAGTGTATAGTGGATGTGTTTGGTATTACAGAGCAGTACAGTGTATAGTGGATGTGTTTGGTATTACAGAGCAGTACAGTGTATAGTGGATGTGTTTGGTATTACAGAGCAGTACAGTGTATAGTGGATGTGTTTGGTATTACAGAGCAGTACAGTGTATAGTGGATGTGTTTGGTATTACAGAGCAGTACAGTGTATAGTGGATGTGTTTGGTATTACAGAGCAGTACAGTGTATAGTGGATGTGTTTGGTATTACAGAGCAGTACAGTGTATAGTGGATGTGTTTGGTATTACAGAGCAGTACAGTGTATGGTGGATGTGTTTGGTATTACAGAGCAGTACAGTGTATAGAGGATGTGTTTGGTATTACAGAGCAGTACAGTGTATGGTGGATGTGTTTGGTATTACAGAGCAGTACAGTGTATAGTGGATGTGTTTGGTATTACAGAGCAGTACAGTGTATAGTGGATGAGTTTGGTATTACAGAGCAGTACAGTGTATAGTGGATGTGTTTGGTATTACAGAGCAGTACAGTGTATAGTGGATGTGTTTGGTATTACAGAGCAGTACAGTGTATAGTGGATGTGTTTGGTATTACAGAGCAGTACAGTGTATAGTGGATGTGTTTGGTATTACAGAGCAGTACAGTGTATAGAGAATGTGTTTGGTATTACAGAGCAGTACAGTGTATAGAGAATGGTATTTATGGTATTGAAATATTTTGGTATCGTGACAACCCTAGTCAGCAGTTTATCTCATAGACATAACAATGGTGCGGAGTATAAAATAGAATAAAATCCATGTATAACTTGTGCCCCACATGTCTCAGTCCTGTACACGTCTCTTATACTCACTGTAATGTCTCTATCCTGCAGGCCGGACTGGACAGAGCCTCCATCAGGTCACTGAAGTGAGGACCGGACAGACTGTTAACAGACAGGTCAAGTTTCTTCAGGGTCGGGTTATTCCTTATTCCAGATGCCAACTGGATGCAGGAAGTGTCTGGTAGACGATTATCAGCCAAACTGTAAGAATAAGAAGATGAGATGTGGGTGAGGCATCCACAGAGCGTTAGTATAAAATCTGTAGATTGACTATGGAGAGAAAATGTCCCCGACTGTTAGTAAAATCTATAAATGTCATCACTAGAAGCCGCCTCTTGTGTGTGGTGGATGTCAGGAATGGCGGCAGCTATATGATATGTCCATGTCCTAGAAATCCAGAACCCCTGAGGAATGTCCTCACTTTATGGCATGTCATAAATCAGTGATGATGGCAGCACATGAATGTACAAGAGTCATAAAGCTGGAGGAACTTGTGTCAGCGTCATCAGCTGCTGAGAGCTCTCCTTCCTCAATCTATTGTGGTCCTCAGACTGTGGCCCCCATTCTTCTTCCTCTGCCATCTATTGTGGCCCCCTTTCTCCGCCATCTATTGTAATCCCTGTGGCCCTCAGTCTCCTTCCCCCACCATCTATTGTGGCCCTCAGTCTCCTTCCTCCACCATCTATTGTGGCCCCCATTCTCCTTCCTCCACCATCTATTGTGGCCCCTGTGGCCCCCGCTCTCCTCCTCACATTACTACAGGACACATGTGGCTCTGCCCTCGCTCAGTCAGTTATTTGGGGGATGGATTATTAGTAGACATTACACTATATTCAGGGTTTCTCTGGATTCTGCTGGTATTGATTATTACTTATTGATAACGAGCAGTAATCGTCTCCATTCTGAGTAAATTACAGCCGGGCTCATCAGTAATAATACCGCCATACAGCTGTAATGTAGCACAGGCAGAGATGAGCGCTCTATGGCGGTAAGGGCTCATGTACATATTACAGCTCTGTATAACCTGGGAGTTGCTCAGACCCATAATCCGCCCCATAGAAGCAGATGAGAAAGGGCCGTACTAGGGCACTAGCCAAGGGGAAGGCCCCAGATGATTAAATTTTGGTAAGGGGACAGGGATCTAGGGGTTAATGTTGTCTAGTGGGGGAAGTGTCACCTGGGGGAGGAGTTAGGGCTTTATACGGGAGGGCAGTTGGGGTTAAGTGTGCCATTTTAGGTACCTTAACAAGCTGTAGGCAGAGGCCCCGTGATGGAGTTCGTGGAATTGGTGCTTTGGAGGCTGCGGGCGGCAGCGGAGGCCCGCGGTCCAGAATGGCTGCAGGAGCAGATGACGGGCCTTCTGCAGAGAGTGGCTGCGGGTACGTCCGCTGGCAGGCCTTAGCCCCAGTTAGACCCCCAGGGTTCTGCGCCGGTACAGCAGCCCCTCCAGGGACCCTCAGCAAAGGGAAGACGGCAGGCAGCCAGCAACTTCGTCCTCCCGGCGTGGGAGGAATTTGAACACACGGCGGAACCCAGAGAAAGGCGGGGGGTCTTCCCCTGTCTACACCAGCAGGCATTGAAGGAGTGGGACAGTGATCTGCGAAGGAGAGAGAGCAGCAGCATGGGGAGCGAGGCTGGGGGGTAGGTGCTGGATTTAGTGGGACAGAGGGGGGTCTGCCGGCTCGGGCTGGTGGATCGGTGTCCGTACAGACTCCGGCAGGGGGGGGGGGGGAGGACAACAGGTCTAGAGTGGAAGATGTGGCGAAAGGTGAAGTTTATGTATGCTTTGAAGGCCCGTTAGGGGTGCATTTGAAACAGGAAGTGCGGGACTGCATATGGAAGGGGGGAGTATGTGGATATTTTTTCCCTACTCCCTCTAGAGCGTTTTAATTTCGACAGGTCGAAGAAGGATGAGGGAAAAAAGGAGGAAGATGATAAGCGCCGATATAGGTTGATCCCGCGCACTTTTCCAAATTGGTTACAGGCTTTCGCCTTATTAGCTAGCGTTATCGAGGAGAAAATGCCTAAGTGCTGCTCAGCTCTTTTCTGCTATCTGGATGCGATAGGGGAGGCAGATGGGGTTTATGGCGGTTTGGGTTGGCTCCGTTATGATGAGCAATTTAGGCAGCGGAAGGCAGTTCGCCCTAATATAAGGTGGGATCATAAGGACATTGTTTTATGATTAAGGGTGACGGCGCCAGGAAGGCAGGGGCATTCCTTTTGGGGTAATTCAGGGGGGTCCGGTCAGTCTACTCTCGCAGCGGCGTCCACCAGAGGGTTGTGCTTCCTTTTTATAGAGGGAAGCTGCAGGTTCGGCACAAAATGCTAATTTAAGCATGAGTGCTCATCATGTGGGGGGAATCATGGAGCAAGTCGATGCTTTAAAAGCAATTGACAAAAATAGTCAGATTCCGCTGCAAAAGGGACTGACTCCGATGCGGGTGGAAAAGATGAAGCAGTATTTAAATAGATACCCTAATAGTGAAGCGGCTGAGTTTTTAAAAATGGGGCTTTATTATTCTGTCGAATCCATCGCCGGTGGTTAGTTTACAAAAAAAATTGCTCTCAACGTTCGAGCATCCCAAAGTGGTGTCTGAAAAGTTAGCCAAGGAGGTTGGTTTAGGTAGGATGGATGGTCCGTTTGTGGAACCACCGTTGGTTAATTGGAGGGTTTCGCCATTGGGGTTAGTGCCTAAGAAAGCCGAACAAGTTTCGGCTGATTCACCATTTATCCTTTCCTAAAGGGCGTCGGTCAATGATGGTATCGACCCTGAACTTTGTTCGGTGTGGTATAAATCATTTGATGCTGCTGTGGCATGGGTAAGGAAATCGGGCCCAGATAAGTTATTGGCAAAAACAGACATTGAGGCGGCTTTTAGGTTACTTCCGGGAAACCCTAATTGTTTGGATCTGTTAGGTTGTTTTTGAAATGGGGGTTATTTTGTGGACAGGTGTTTGCCAATGGTTTGCTCGGTGTCGTGCACTTATTTTGAAGCATTTAGTTCTTTCCTAGAATGGGTAGTGGCGGACGTGGCTGGTTGTCAGTCCATCATCCATTATTTGGACGATTTTCTTTGTTTAGGTCCGGCGGATTCACGGGTTTGTTTGTTAAATACGTTGCGGGCGATTTCCGCGTCTTTTGGAGTGTCGTTAGCGGAAGGAAAGACAGTAGGTCCCTCGACTGAGTTGTGTTTTTTGGGGATAGTGATAAATACCGTTAAGATGGGGTGTCAGCTTCCTGACGACAAAGTGAGGATTTACAGGTAGAAGTTGACAGGGCGAAGAGGTTGCCAAAAATTCGCTTGCGGGATCTACAGTCCCTACTGGGGAAGTTAAACTTTGCGTGCCGGATTATTTCAATGGGCCGGATATTTTGTCGGCGGTTGGCAGTGGCTACGGCAGGGGCAGTAGCTCCACATCATTTTATCAGGTAAGGGCGGGAGTTGAGGAGTGATATGGAAGCTTGGGCTTGTTTTCTGAAAAAGTTTTATGGCAGAGTGTTGGTTATGGGGCATGCGGTTAACAGTTTCAACTTTGATTTATTTTCGGACGCAGCGGGGGGGGGGGGGAGGGGGTTGGCCTGAATCCTGTGTTTTACGGGGAAGGGTAAAGAATTTGGCTCTACTAGAGCTTTTCCCGATAGTTCTCGCTGTGGTCCTATTGGGGGAAAAATTCCGGAACAGAAAAATTTGTTTTCACTGCAATAATTTGGGGGTGGTGCAGGCGATAAATAGTTTGACCGCTTCGTCTCCACCAGTGGTCAGGTTATTGCAACATTTGGTGTTACGTTGTTTATCGCTTAACACATGGATGATGGCGGTTCATGTTTCTGGGGTGAGTAATTGCATTGCGGATGCCCTTTCTTGTTCGCAGTGGGAGCAGTTTTATCATCTGACCCCAGAAGTGGATGCCAAAGGGTTGGAGTGTCCAAGGTCCTTATGGGAGATCTTGGAGGTATAGTAGAGGGTCTTCTGCAGGCATCATTGAGTGCAGGTACATGGGCGGCTTATGATAAATCTTAGAGGGGTTAGGAACAGTGGTGTGAGGTAATGGGCGTTCGGGTAGATGGAGGGGAAGCCCCATTGTTGTTGTTCTTGGGTCATGTAAAAGAGGAGGGTTGGTCGGTCGCACAAATAAATAGATGAATTTCGGGTTTGGCTTTCTGGTTCAAGTTAAGGGGTCTCCCTGACGTGACTAAAGGCTTTTTTTTTGTTAAATAAATATTTTTTATTTAATCCAATAAAGTACAAAAAGAGCAGTAATAGTACATTTAACAGTTACATAATAAAAAAACAAAACATCAGGCATCAACCAAGAGGAAGTAAGCGTGCTTAATACAATTGCACCGATAAGAGTAGTAGGGTATTAGTTCCCCTGCCACTAAAACATCCCCTACATAGAGATACTTGACCTATCCAATACATTACAGTAAATGCACATTACTTAGATTACCTTTAAACCTTTATTCCTTATTGTGAAATATGCCATAAATCCTTATCAGTCCAGTATTTGGCCTCTTTCAAAAAGGTAGCATTACCTAACCTCCTATTATACCATAATGGTGTGACTTTAATCTGCCCCTCTAAATTCAGTGACTTTTTGACTTTACTCCATACCCTTACCAATGGGATTTTATATAAGTGCATACTTTCCAGTTGTCCTGATTCGAGTAATGTGAATATATCTGGTAAGCCACCCTCACTCTTATATACCAAATGGCTCAGAAAGTCCACCTGTGTCCAATTCATCATTGTTGCAATATTAGCTACCATATAGTATAATCTGATATCTGGGACCTCTAGTCCTCCTTGTTCGTAAGGTCTTGTAAGCCAATACATCTTTTTCCTTACCCTTTTGTTTGACCAGATTAATACATTGAATAATTTCTCTAAAGCCTTTTTAGTTAAGCAAGTCTTAAAGGGTTGGAGGAGGGGTCAGCATTCGGAGGACAGAAGGAGGCCGGTGTCGCTCGCCTTGTTGTTAAGAATTGGTCGGCTTTTTCGGGGGCTTTTTGCTTGGGTGAGTTGGTGAGCAAAAGTGTTAGGAGTGCATGGGGTCTTTTGGGGGAGGATGTCGATCTGTATCATGACAGAGTTGAGATTATAATTTGGGTGTCTAAAACGGACATGGAGGGGAAAGGGCGTAGGGTTAGCCTGTTCATGATCTCGGGTGTTCTTTATGTTCAGTTCAGTGTTTACAAGATTATAGGTTAGGTGCAAGTTACGATAGCGGCCCTCTTCTTAGACATGAAGATGGGTTGTTTTTATCGAGGCTTCAGTTTGAGTCCGTTTTTAAGAAGTGTCTATGAGGTTTGGGGGTGGATTCAACTGATTTTACAGGTCATTCGTTCTGAATAGGTGCTGCAACAGAGGCTGCTAGGTAGGGTATGAGTGACGATTTTATTAAGAGAGTGGGTAGATGGGAAACGTTGTGGTTCCGGTCATATGTGAGGTTAGGTACTCTGTAGTGTAGATGTTAGTTTGAGCTGTAACATATGCTACTTCTTTTTTATTATGTTCCAGGGTGTTCCTCTGCATTAGTCTGGATCCTCGGGTATTCATTTGTCTTTTGGGGGGTGCTGAGGATGGATGTTCGGCCGAACGGGCACCAATTGGGATTTGAGAGAGAGGTCGCGGTCGTGTGGTGGCTGGGGTATAGAGTAATGCTGTGGGGGGAATGTTAAGAGAGGTAAACAGTTTTGTGTGTTTGGATAGGGCTCTGGACATTTTAGTGCTACATGTTGGGGAAATGATTTAGGGGTTAGGCCAGTTAGGGAGTTGATTAAAGATATAATTTTTTTTCGACTTTGGTCATGGTTTCCAAATATGGTTACAGTGTGGTCTGACATTGTACCGTGTCTGAAGTGGCGAGAGGCGCGTTGAGTTGAATGCATTAATAAAGCCTGCATTAAGGTGAACAGTGCGATAGGCAAATTTTTGGCCAGACACGGAGCAGTGGCTGTCAGGCATTTGGAGCTGGAGTCGGATGTTGGGGAATTTTGGAAGTCGAACGGGGTTCATCTTAATGTGGTAGGTATTGACTTGTGGTCGCTGGGGCTGCAAGGGGGAATTTTTTTTGACTGCTTCCCACTACATGTTATGCCATAATTAATGGTGGCATTAGAAAGAACAATCTGTCCCGCAAAAAATAAGCCCTTATACAGCTATGTGACCGGAAATATAAAAAAAGTTATGGCTCATGGAAAATAGGGAAGAAAAATGAAAACGCAAAAACGAAAAAACCTCCGGTATCCTAAGGCCCCTTTCACACGAGCGAGTATTCCGCGCGGGTGCAATGTGTAATGTGAACGCAATGCGCCTGCACGGAATCCGGACCTATTCAGTTCAATGGGTCTGTGTACATGAGAGTTGGTTTTTACGCATCACTTTTGCGTTGCGTGAAAATTGCAGCATTTTCTATATTCTGTGATCTTCGCACTACGCTGGCCCCATAGAATGTTGTGCCTTTTCATAGGTAGATGTATTGATATCCAATTTATTCTAGTCAAGATGAATGTGCATTGCCTTTAAGAGCCATGCTCGACTATAGTTACAATTTTGTATATCTTGAGTAGTCCACAATAAGGTCGCACAAAGGTTTCTACTCTTCAGTTTTATTCTTCTCATAAATGTACCAGTCTGAGAAGAGGCCTCCTTGTCTACTTTTAAATTTATGACGGGAGATAAAGATAAGCTCTATGCAGCTGGTGATAATTACCTATACAATT
Source organism: Bufo gargarizans (assembly GCF_014858855.1). Classification (NCBI taxonomy): domain Eukaryota; kingdom Metazoa; phylum Chordata; class Amphibia; order Anura; family Bufonidae; genus Bufo; species Bufo gargarizans. The sequence goes on from NC_058090.1 coordinate 83,826,536, forward strand.
AGGCATTTATTAATTAAGGAAAGTATATAATATTCATATATAATATTATATATATTACTTTATATTTGTTATATGTTATGAAGACATGTATCCAGTATATTATATATATTTCTCATTAGGAGAATCTTTGTCTCTAAAAGAGTGTCTGTGAAGATGTGTGTTTTGTAACCATGAATTACAGCTTTTGGTGTGACAAGAGGAGGTACTGATATCTCTGTGAGAAAACAAGGCCAGTGAAGTAATTTATGATATATAAACAAACCGTGTGAGAAACGCCTAGAGGTCTGTCTCTAATTGCTACAAATGTCAGAATTAATCCCTATAGCTTTGAATTAAAGCTTTTAAAGGTCAAAATGTATAGAATACGTTTTATTCAGACTTACATAAGTTAACCCTTTATACTGTGATGCAAATAGCTTACACAGCAGTGCCACCTAGGTATCAATAGGTGACATTACAACAGTAGCAACAGTGCATTCTGGGTAAGGTTATGATGTCACATTTTAAACAATGGTCACACCCATCCGACTATGATTGGAAAATTCTAAACTAGGAAGGTGTGTCTAACTGATAAGTTTGTGATCATAAACCATACACAGGGGGGAGAAAAGACACACAGAGACACACAAGAAAGAGAGGAAAGAGAAGTTAAGCTCTTTAGAGGGGTCTATCAAGATGAAAGCCATAATGAGATGCGCTATGATGGACCACCCAGCTTTCCTAGGAGCAGAAGTGAGATTTCTACTAGGACTTGGTAAGAGACACAGAAAATTATATTTCATTTTATTAAGACTAATTTGATTGGTGAATAAATACATTAATTAATTGATCATCTCCATATTGAGATGTAGTCTTAGGATATTGTGAGGCTTTATTCTACCTGCAGAAGAATTAAGACTCATAATCTAGCAAAGCATTAAATAATTGCTTAGATATATATATATATATATATATATATATATATATATATATATATATATATATATATATATATATATATATATATATATTGATAGAACCTTCTTCGCCAAGCTAAGTGATGGATTCCCACAGGAAAGACTTGTTTCAAGTCCTTCCCATTTAAGATATGATCTAGCAAAGATCCTAGATCCCTGTTATTTGTCTTAATAGTCTTACCAAAGTCATATGTGTAAAAATAGTCCAGGATGGGGCGGAAGGATACAGTTATCTCTTCTAAGTTATATCCTTGAATGGATTTGCCCATGCCTGAAGTCATGTGATGTGTAGTTGGTTAGAGGGGGGTGGAATGTATTTAGCATTCCATATTGATGTCTAGGATTAGACATGCCCGTCCTGATATCCCGAGGCTTTCTCTGAACAGAAGTAATGTATATAACTTATGTTTATATTTTGATATCCTAACTAGAGTTGAGCGAACACCTGGATGTTCGGGTTCGAGAAGTTCGGCCGAACTTCCCGGAAATGTTTGGGTTCGGGATCCGAACCCGATCTGAACTTCGTCCCGAACCCGAACCCCATTGAAGTCAATGGGGACCCGAACTTTTCGGCACTAAAAAGGCTATAAAACAGCCCAGGCTGCAAAAGGCAGCAACATGTAGGTAAATCCACTGCAAACAAATGTGGATAGGGAAATGAATAAAAATAAAGTAAATAAAAATTAACCAATATCAATTGGAGAGAGGTCCCATAGCAGAGAATCTGGCTTCATGTCACCAGAGAATCTGGCTTCATGTCATAGCAGAGAATCAGGCTTCACGTCACCCACCACTGTAACAGTCCATTGTCATAAATTTAGGCCCTGGCACCCAGGCAGAGAAGAGAGGTCCCGTAACAGAGAATCTGGCTTCATGTCAGCAAAGAATCAGTCTGCATGTCATAGCAGAGAATCAGGCTTCACGTCACCCAACATTGGAACAGTCCATTGGCATATATTTAGGCCCAGGCACCCAGGCAGAGGAGAGAGGTCCCGTAGCAGAGAATCTGGCTTCATGTCAGCAGAGAATCAGTTTGCATGTCATAGCAGAGAATCAGGCTTCACGTCAGCCACCACTGTAACGGTCCATTGTCATATATTTAGGCCCAGGCACCCAGGCAGAGGAGAGAGGTCCCGTAACAGAGAATCTGGCTTCATGTCAGCAGAGAATCAGTTTGCATGTCATAGCAGAGAATCGGGCTTCACGTCAGCCACCACTGTAACAGTCCATTGTCATATATTTAGGCCCAGGCACCCAGGCAGAGGAGAGAGGTCCCGTAACAGAGAATCTGGCTTCATGTCAGCAGAGAATCAGTCTGCATGTCATAGCAGAGAATCAGGCTTCACGTCACCCAACATTGGAACAGTCCATTGTCATATATTTAGGCCCAGGCACCCAGGCAGAGGAGAGAGGTCCCGTAACAGAGAATCTGGCTTCATGTCAGCAGAGAATCAGTCTGCATGTCATAGCAGAGATTTAGGCTTCACGTCACCCAACATTGGAACAGTCCATTGGCATATATTTAGGCCCCGGTACTCAGACAGAGGAGAGGTTCATTCAACTTTGGGTTGCCTCGCAATATAATGGTAAAATGAAAAAAAATAATAGGATTGAATGAGGAAGTGCCCTGGAGTACAATAATATATGGTTAAGGGGAGGTAGTTAATGTCTAATCTGCACAAGGGATGGACAGGTCCTGTGGGATCCATGCCTGGTTAATTTTTATGAACGTCAGCTTGTCCACATTGGCTGTAGACAGGCGGCTGCGTTTGTCTGTAATGACGCCCCCTGCCATGCTGAATACACGTTCAGACAAAACGCTGGCCGCCGGGCAGGCCAGCACCTCCAAGGCATAAAAGGCTAGCTCTGGCCACGTGGACAATTTAGAGACCCAGAAGTTGAATGGGGCCGAACCATCAGTCAGTACGTGGAGGGGTGTGCACACGTACTGTTCCACCATGTTAGTGAAATGTTGCCTCCTGCTAACACGTTGCGTATCAGGTGGTGGTGCAGTTAGCTGTGGCGTGTTGACAAAAGTTTTCCACATCTCTGCCATGCTAACCCTGCCCTCAGAGGAGCTGGCCGTGACACAGCTGCCTTGGCGACCTCTTGCTCCTCCTCTGCCTTGGCCTTGGGCTTCCACTTGTTCCCCTGTGACATTTGGGAATGCTCTCAGTAGCGCGTCTACCAACGTGCGCTTGTACTCGCGCATCTTCCTATCACGCTCCAGTGCAGGAAAGTAAGGTGGGCACATTGTCTTTGTACCGTGGATCCAGCAGGGTGGCAACCCAGTAGTCCGCACACGTTAAAATGTGGGCAACTCTGCTGTCGTTGCGCAGGCACTGCAGCATGTAGTCGCTTATGTGTGCCAAGCTGCCCAGGGGTAAGGACAAGCTGTCCTCTGTGGGAGGCGTCTCGTCATCGTCCTGCGTTTCCCCCCAGCCACGCACCAGTGATGGGACCCGAGCTGCGTTGGGTGCCACCCCGCTGTGACCATGCTTCATCTCATCCTCCACCTCCTCATCCTCGTCCTCCTCGTCCTCCAGTAGTGGGCCCTGGCTGGCCACATTTGTACCTGGCCTCTGCTGTTGCAAAAAACCTCCCTCTGAGTCACTTCGAAGAGACTGGCCTGAAAGTGCTAAAAATGACCCCTCTTCCTCTCTCCTCCTGGGCCACCTCCTCTTCCATCATCGCCCTAAGTGTTTTCTCAAGGAGACATAGAAGTGGTATTGTAACGCTGATAACGGCGTCATCGCCACTGGCCATGTTGGTGGAGTACTCGAAACAGCGCAACAGGGCACACAGGTCTCGCATGGAGGCCCAGTCATTGGTGGTGAAGTGGTGCTGTTCCGCAGTGCGACTGACCCGTGCGTGCTGCAGCTGAAACTCCACTATGGCCTGCTGCTGCTCGCACAGTCTGTCCAGCATGTGCAAGGTGGAGTTCCACCTGGTGGGCACGTCGCATATGAGGAGGTGAGCGGGAAGGCCGAAGTTACGCTGTAGCGCAGACAGGCGAGCAGCGGCAGGATGTGAACGCCGGAAGCGCAAACAGACGGCCCGCACTTTATGCAGCAGCTCTGACATGTCGGGGTAGTTGTGAATGAACTTCTGCACCACCAAATTCAGCACATGCGCCAAGCAAGGGATGTGCGTCAAACCGGCTAGTCCCAGAGCTGCAACGAGATTTCGCCCATTATCGCACACCACCAGGCCGGGCTTGAGGCTCACCGGCAGCAACCACTCGTCGGTCTGTTGTTCTATACCTCGCCACAACTCCTGTGCGGTGTGGGGCCTGTCCCCCAAACATATGAGTTTCAGAATGGCCTGCTGACGTTTACCCCGGGCTGTGCTGAAGTTGGTGGTGAAGGTGTGTGGCTGACTGGATGAGCAGGTGGAAGAAGAGGAGGAGGAAGCTGAGTAGGAGGAGGTGGCAACAGGAGGCAAAGAATGTTGCCCTGCGATCCTTGGCGGCGGAAGGACGTGCGACAAACAGCTCTCCGCCTGGGGCCCAGCTGCCACTACATTTACCCAGTGTGCAGTTAGGGAGATATAGCATCCCTGGCTGTGCTTACTGGACAACGTATCTGTGGTTAGGTGGACCTTGCTACAGATGGCGTTGCGCAGTGCACACTTGATTTTATCGGATACTTGGTTGTGCAGGGAAGGCACGGCTCTCCTGGAGAAGTAGTGCCGGCTGGGAACAACATACTGTGGGACAGCAAGCGACATGAGCTGTTTGAAGCTGTCTGTGTCCACCAGCCTAAATGACAGCATTTCATAGGCCAGTAGTTTAGAAATGCTGGCATTCAGGGCCAGGGATCGAGGGTGGCTAGGTGGGAATTTACGCTTTCTCTCAAATGTTTGTGAGATGGAGAGCTGAACGCTGCCGTGTGACATGGTTGAGATGCTTGGTGATGGAGGTGGTGGTGTTGGTGGTACATCCCCTGTTTGCTGGGCGGCAGGTGCCAACGTTCCTCCAGAGGCGGAGGAAGAGGCCGAGGCGGCAGCAGCAGAAGAGGTAGCAGGGGGAGCCTGAGTGACTTCCTTGTTTTAAGGTGTTTACTCCACTGCAGTTTATGCTTTGCATGCAGGTGCCTGGTCATGCAGGTTGTGCTAAGGTTCAGAACGTTAATGCCTCGCTTCAGGCTCTGATGGCACAGCGTGCAAACCACTCGGGTCTTGTCGTCAGCACATTGTTTGAAGAAGTGCCATGCCAGGGAAGCTGCCTTTGGGGTGCTCGGTCCCAGATGGCGGCGGTCAGTAGCAGGGGGAGTCTCTTGGCGGCGGGTGTTCTGCTTTTGCCCACTGCTCCCTCTTTTGCTACTGCTGTTGGCTCGGTCTCACCACTGCCTCTTCCTCCGAACTGTGAAAGTCAGTGGCACGACCTTCATTCCATGTGGGGTCTAGGACCTCATCGTCCCCTGCATCGTCTTCCACCCAGTCTTGATCCCTGACCTCCTGTTCAGTCTGCACACTGCAGAAAGACGCAGCAGTTGGCACCTGTGTTTCGTCATCATCAGAGACAGTGCTGAGGTGGTATTCCCATGTCCTCATCATGAGGAAACATAAGTGGTTGTGCGTCAGTGCATTCTATGTCTTCCACCTCTGGGGAAGGGCTAGGTGGATGCCCTTGGGAAACCCTGCCAGCGGAGTCTTCAAACAGCATAAGAGACTGCTGCATAACTTGAGGCTGAGACAGTTTCCCTGGTATGCATGGGGGTGATGTGACAGACTGATGGGCTTGGTTTTCAGGCGCCATCTGTGCGCTTTCTGCAGAAGACTGGGTGGGAGATAATGTGAACGTGCTGGATCCACTGTCGGCCACCCAATTGACTAATGCCTGTACCTGCTCAGGCCTTACCATCCTTAGAACGGCATTGGGCCCCACCAAATATCGCTGTAAATTATGGCGGCTACTGGGACCTGAGGTAGTTGGTACACTAGGACGTGTGGCTGTGGCAGAACGGCCACGTCCTCTCCCAGCACCAGAGGGTCCACTAACACCACCACGACCATGTCCGCGTCCTTTACTAGATGTTTTCCTCATTGTTATCATTCACCACAACAACAAAAATATTATTTGGCCCAATGTATTGAATTCAAATTCAGGCCTTTTTTTACAGACACCTAACACTATCTGGCTATCTATTTAGGTACCGTATTACACTAATACAGGCACAGCAGTAACCACAGATTTAGCTGACTATAAATTTGAGGCCTATTATTTAGGCGCTGGGTGACAGGTATAGGTTTACTGACAGAATTAGACTTGGAAATGCACAGTAGCGTGTGTGTGAAGTTATTGAGAATGACCCTATGTGCACCTTGAATCTTATATACCCTTTTAGGGATAGATTTAAAGGAGGTCTGATACAGCAGAAACCACTAATTTAGGGAATTGCTAAGTTGGGAATTGTATTTCAACCCAGAACAAAAACGGTGCTTTGACGGACACTAAATTACTTGACCAGCTACAGCAATAACGACAGAGTTGGATGACTATAAATTTGAGGCCTATTATTTAGGCGCTGGGTGACAGGTATACGTTTACGGACAGAATTAGACTGGGATATGGCCATAAAATAACCACACTATTGATGGTTAAATGCACTTGGTGTGACAGCTTGACCAACCACACTATTGAGGGTTAAATGCACTTGGTGACAGGCTCAGCTTGCCCCTGATGTCGTATATGGCCAAAAAAATAACCAGACTATTGATGGTTAAATGCACTTGGTGTGACAGCTTGACCCTGATGTAGGATTTAGCCAAAAAACAACCGCACTATTGAGGGTTAAATGCACTTGGTGACAGACTCAGCTTGCCCCTGATGTAGTATATGGCCAAAAAATAACCAGACTATTGATGGTTAAATGCACTTGGTGTAACAGCTTGACCCTGATGTAGGATTTAGCCAAAAAACAACCACACTACTGAGGGTTAAATGCACTTGGTGGCAGCTTGTGCTGGCGCACCACAAGACACAAAATGGCTGCCGATCACCCCAGAAAAAAGTGACTGAAAAACGCTCTGGGCAGCCTAAAAACAGTGAGCAATTCAATAGCAGCAGTTCAATCATCCACAGCTGCAGATCGATCTCTGAATGAAGTCTTTTGGAGGAGTTAAGGAGCCTAATCTCGCCCTAACGTCGCAGCTGCAACCTCTCCCTATACTGATCAGAGCAGAGTGACGTGCGGCGCTATGTGACTCCAGCTTAAATAGAGGCTGGGTCACATGCTGCACTGGCCAATCACAGCCATGCCAATAGTAGGTATGGCTGTGACGGCCTCTTGGGGCAAGTAGTATGACGCTTGTTGATTGGCTGCTTTGCAGCCTTTCAAAAAGCGCCAAGAAAGCGACGAACACCAAACCCGAACCCGGACTTTTACGAAAATGTTCGGGTTCGTGTCACCGACACCCCAAAATTCGGTACGAACCCGAACTATACAGTTCGGGTTCGCTCATCCCTAATCCTAACCTAATAATAGCTTGGTTATAATGTGACAAGTTATTTCCACTCACATGTATTGTTAAGCTTGTAATGCTTTATATTAACGCTATATATATACAGTTGCAAGAAAAAGTATGTGAACTCTTTGGAATGATATGGATTTCTGCACAAATTGATCATAAAATGTGATCTGATCTTCATCTAAGTCACAACAATAGACAATCACAGTCTGCTTAAACTAATAACACACAAATAATTAAATGTTACCATGTTTTAATTGAACACACCATGTAAACATTCACAGTGCAGGTGGAAAAAGTATGTGAACCCCTAGACTGATGACATCTCCAAGAGCTAATTGGAGTGAGGTGTCAGCCAACTGGAGTCCAATCAATGAGATGAGATTGGAGGTGTTGGTTACAGCTGCCCTGCCTTATAAAATACACACCAGTTCTGGGTTTGCTTTTCACAAGAAGCATTGCCTGATGTGAATGATGCCTCGCACAAAAGAGCTCTCAGAAGACCTATGATTAAGAATTGTTGACTTGCATAAAGCTGGAAAGGGTTATAAAAGTATCTCAAAAAGCCTTGCTGTTCATCAGTCCACGGTAAGACAAATTGTCTATAAATGGAGAAAGTTCAGCACTGCTGCTACTCTCCCTAGGAGTGGCCGTCCTGTAAAGATGACTGCAAGAGCACAGCGCAGACTGCTCAATGAGGTGAAGAAGAATCCTAGAGTGTCAGCTAAAGACTTACAGAAGTCTCTGGCATATGCTAACATCCCTGTTAGCGAATCTACGATATGTAAAACACTAAACAAGAATGGATTTCATGGGAGGATACCACAGAGGAAGCCACTGCTGTCCAAAAAAACATTGCTGCACGTTTACAGTTTGCACAAGAGCACCTGGATGTTCCACAGCAGTAATGGCAAAATATTCTGTGGACAGATGAAACCAAAGTTGAGTTGTTTGGAAGAAACACACAACACTATGTGTGGAGAAAAAGAGGCACAGAACACCAACATCAAAACCTTATGCCAACTGTGAAGTATGGTGGTGGGGGCATCATGGTTTGGGGCTGCTTTGCTGCGTCAGGACCTGGACGGATCGCTATCATCAAAGGAAAAATGAATTCCCAAGTTTACCAAGACATTTCGCAGGAGAACTTAAGGCCATCTGTCCACCAGCTGAAGCTCAACAGAAGATGGGTGTTGCAACAAGACAACCACCCAAAGCATAGAAGTAAATCAACAACAGAATGGCTTAAACAGAAGAAAATCCGCCTTCTGGAGTGGCCCAGTCAGAGTCCTGACCTCAACCTGATTGAGATGCTGTGACATGACCTCAAGAAAACTATTCACACCAGACATCCCAAGAATATTGCTGAACTGAAACAGTTCTGTAAAGAGGAATGATATGAAGAAAAGGTCGGCACTCCTTCTGATATAATTTTCAATATTTTATTTCGCCACTCTTGGATAGAAGTGACGCGCGTTTCGGCACGTACAAGTGCCTTTCTCAAACTCATGCAAATGGCAAATGGCAATGAAATGAATATCAACACATGTTTAAATGGCCCGCCCCTCATCACATGATAGAAATCCTCAGGTCATCTGATTCAGACGTCATGTTGGCAAGGCAACCAAGGTATGTTTACTAACATCCGAAATACAAACATAGATGCATTCCCTCTGTATCGTCAGGGATCGCAAGATCAATTACACTGTGGAAACACATAGAGAATATAAAGACAAAAGTAGTCATCTGCACAAATATAAACGGATGATTACTCACAGGATTAATTCATATATATTCTCAAAAGGAACTACTGACCGCGTACTCACGATTCAACCCTTTGGGTGTCAGCGTTTGTAGGCAGTGTATCCAATAGGCTTCACGTTTTAACAATAACTCCACCCTATTTCCTACCCTTCGGGGGGGTAGTACCTCCACGAAAAATGCAAAGGAATTGGCAATAATAAGTTTTCATTGCGAATAGTCGATTTGTGTTTTGCAAATCGATCTTTCATTCTCATCGTAGTCTCCCCTACATAACAGAGTCCACATGGACATTTCAATAGGTATATAATAAAGGAACTATTACACGTAAAGTGGCCCTTTACGGGAATTTGTTCCCCACTATGTGGATGTGAGATATAAGGGCCTTTTATTATGCTGGAGCAGTGAATGCAACTTAAACAAGAGAAGGTGCCCTTCCTGACAGTAGAAAATGTCATTTGCCGGGGGCCCTTTTTAGCTGTGCCTATATCTGCTCTAATGATTTTGTCCCTTAAATTACTTGCCCGCTTATAACATAGCATTGGTGGACTTTGAAATTCTGTGATCTGAGGGTAAGACCTGGTAGTAATATTCCAATGCTTATTGATCACCGCCCTAACACGGTTAATCCAAGGGTGGTACTGTATAACTAGGGGGAGTTTTTTTGATGTCGTGTTTCGTTTTATTGGCAATGTTTCACATTTGTTGCATTTATCTGTAAGTAACCATTCGGGATAGCCCCTTTGCCTAAACTTATTGGTCATTTCTCTGAGACGAATATTTCGAATGGAAGGGTCACTGACTATACTATTGACCCTCTGGAATTGTGAATAAGGAATAGACCTTTTCGTTGCCGGTGGGTGATTGCTATCATAGCTAAGAAGGCTATTACGATCTGTACTCTTAGTATATAGGTCTGTTTGGCAAACCCCATCCTGACCCTTTATGACCCAGAAAAGTATCCAGAAAAGGTATTTTGAAAAAATCTGTATGTGCTGTAAATTTTAATTCGGGCCATATATTATTAATGAAAGAAAAAATCGTGAGTACGCGGGTCGGGTTGAATCGTGAGTACGCGGTCAGTAGTTTCTTATGAGAATATATATGAATTAATCCTGTGAGTAATCATCCGTTTATATTTGTGCAGATGACTACTTTTGTCTTTATATTCTCTATGTGTTTCCACAGTGTAATTGATCTTGCGATCCCTGACGATACAGAGGGAATGCATCTATGTTTGTATTTCGGATGTTAGTAAACATACCTTGGTTGCCTTGCCAACATGACGTCTGAATCAGATGACCTGAGGATTTCTATCATGTGATGAGGGGCGGGCCATTTAAACATGTGTTGATATTTATTTCATTGCCATTTGCCATTTGCATGAGTTTGAGAAAGGCACTTGTACGTGCCGAAACGCGCGTCACTTCTATCCAAGAGTGGCGAATAAAATATTGAAAATTATATCAGAAGGAGTGCCGACCTTTTCTTCATATCAAGTATCTGGGGGACACCCACGGATCGTGCACCCACAACGGCAGTGCCGCCCGACATTTATCTTTAAGTTCTACGTCTTCTCGGAGCGTGCACGCACGCCATGCAACAGGCTGCGGCATCACAAATTAACACTTTCAGCTACGATCAAGACCAGGCACACCGGATAGTAGCGCAAGTAGACTCATCAGTGGAATTTTTGAAGGTTCCATCGAGTGAATTTAGAAGCCGTGATTTGGAAAAAGAATCCAAGCATCTGATCTCTCTAGAGCTACACGCGGCAACACTTGCGGAATATTACCGCACACAACGGATACCACGAGGTCTTCGGGTGAACCTCAGACCTACACTATTTGGTGATAATCTGGAATATTGCACCCGATTCGCCAACATTCTAAATAAGTGCTCTCTGGATTTGATCACATTAACCATTGAACATCTTAATCAAGCCATCATTGACAGCAAGCAGGCTATTGATTCCATCGAAACCCAACTAAAGGATTGTCTTAAACCAGAGGATTTACAAGCATTGAAAATCAAAGTTGAGAAACAATGTACAGATTTAAGGATACAAATCGAAGCTACCAAAAGAAGCAAGTATATTCGGGACACCGAGGATTACTCGACCAACCGTGTATATAGGTGGCAAGACAAGTCCGGCATGGCTATCCAGAACATCAGACGCCCAGGCCGCAGGGCAGGCTATTCATCCTCAGGATCTGGGAGCGAATCTACCGTTGGCCAACAACCTTTTTTAGGGAGAAGACGCCGGCCAAAAAAAACAATACAAGGAGAGCCGGCCGCCATCATCGGAGAAGTAGACGCACCGCGAGTGACTCGCTCACAGGTACGCCCGATTCTTTAGTATTAAATCTGTCTTCTAAGACTTTGAATGTAGTTCAAATACAGTTATTACAGAGGGGTCTATCATTTAGCCCCACTGCACCTCTGGACACCTTTAATTTGGATATGGATCTCCAACGTTTTTTCCGATCTATGCGACTTAAAGCCCATTTTTCTAAAGAGGGTGAGCTCGCATCAGGGGACATTGGACATTCTGAAGAAATCAAAGGTTCATTGACTTTGAAGCAATTTGGTTTACGGCTGAAAAGCCATTATATGCCACCTAAGAGTGAACATCCTGTAGAAACATTTATAGGGCTAGTCAAGAGGGATATTGATAAGTTACTTATACAGATAAAACAAGGGGGAGAATGTTATTTACATCAAAATCTCTCAACTTTGGAGAGACAGACTATTCGCCAGTTATTGGATGACGAAACACTTATATTTAAACCTGCCGACAAAGGGGGAGCTTTAGTGATACTTGATAAGGATTATTATGTGCAAGAAATTCTTGGACAATTGTCCGACAGTGAAACGTACATAACCTTACCAAGGGATCCGATTTTTTATATCAAGCGTGAGCTTGAAAATATAGTTAATCAATATGAAGTGAATGCAACTATAGATCGGAAGTTAGCAGACTTTCTATTAAACAACATCCTATCACTCCCGTATTCTACACTCTCCCTAAGGTGCGCAAAGTGTATGGAACGTCCACCAGGACGACCAATAGTCGCAGCAACTGATTCGATACTAACCCCACCAGCCATTCTTCTTGAAAAAATTCTTACACCCTTAACACAAACAGCCCCTTCGTATTTAAGGGATACTCACCATTTCCTACAAGAACTTAAGAAAAATCAAGATAGATACAGAGTATATACTAGTGACCCTAGATGTGTGTAGCCTATACACCTCTATAACTCATAATAAAGGGTTAACCGCTGTGCGGAAGATGTTGGACCGTAGTGAATACACATCACAGCAGAAAGATTTTTTTCTTGCCCTTTTGACCACAGTTTTGACCCAAAATTATTTTCTTTTTCAAGATATTATTATCAACAGTGCCGCGGGACCGCGATGGGGTCAAATGTCGCACCGCCGTATGCAAATTGCTACATGGCTCAGTTCGAACAGGATTTTATATATCCTCATCCACTTTTTCAAGAGCATTGCTATTTTTTGGAAGCGTTTCATAGACTATGTGTTTTGCATATGGCGGTGCGACATTGTGACCCTTCAAGAATTTTTTGTCTTTATTAATAAGCATATGGCCCGAATTAAAATTCACAGCACATACAGATTTTTCTAAAATACCTTTTTTAGATACTTGGGTCATAAAGGGTCAAGATGGGGCTTGCCAAACAGATTTATATACTAAAAGTACAGATCGTAATAGCCTGCTTAGCTATGATAGTAATCATCCACCTGCCACGAAAAGGTCTATTCCTTATTCACAATTCCAGAGGGTCAATAAGATTGTTAGTGATCCTTCCATTCGAATAGTTCGTCTCAGAGAGATGACCAATAAGTTTAGGCAAAGGGGCTATCCCGAATGGTTACTTACAGATCAACGCAATAAATGTGAAATATCTGCCAATAGAACGAAATAGACATCAAAAAAAACTCCCCCTAGGTTATACAGTACCATCCCTTGGATTAACCGCATTAGGGCAGGTGATCAATAAGCATTGGAATATTACTACCTAGGTCTTACCCTCAGATCACAGAATTTCAAAGTCCACCAATGCTATGTTATAAGCGGGCAAGTAATTTAAGGGACAAAATCATTAGAGCAGATATAGGCACAGCTAAAAAGGGCCCCCGCAAATGAAATTTTCTACTGTCAGGAAGGGCACCTTCTCTTGTTTAAGTTGCATTCACTGCTCCAGCATAATAAAAGGCCCTTATATCTCACATCCACATAGTGGGGAACAAATTCCTGTAAAGGGCCACTTTACGTGTAATAGTTCCTTTATTATATACCTATTGAAATGTCCATGTGGACTCTGTTATGTAGGGGAGACTACGATGAGCATGAAAGATCGATTTGCAAAACACAAATCGACTATTCGCAATGAAAACTTATTATTGCCAATTCCTTTGCATTTTTCGCAGCAAAAACATAATGTGTCCCAGCTTAGGTTTCAAATTATCGAGGAGGTACTACCCCCCCGAAGGGGAGGAAATAGGGTGGAGTTATTGTTAAAACGTGAAGCCTATTGGATACACTGCCTACAAACGCTGACACCCAAAGGGTTGAATCGTGAGTACGCGGTCAGTAGTTTCTTATGAGAATATATATGAATTAATCCTGTGAGTAATCATCCGTTTATATTTGTGCAGATGACTACTTTTGTCTTTATATTCTCTATGTGTTTCCACAGTGTAATTGATCTTGCGATCCCTGACGATACAGAGGGATCGCATCCATGTTTGTATTTCGGATGTTAGTAAACATACCTTGGTTGCCTTGCCAACATGACGTCTGAATCAGATGACCTGAGGATTTCTATCATGTGATGAGGGGCGGGCCATTTAAACATGTGTTGATATTCATTTCATTGCCATTTGCATGAGTTTGAGAAAGGCACTTGTACGTGCCGAAACGCGCGTCACTTCTATCCAAGAGTGGCGAATAAAATATTGAAAATTATATCAGAAGGAGTGCCGACCTTTTCTTCATATCAAGTATCTGGGGGACACCCACGGATCGTGCACCCACAACGGCAGTGCCGCCCGACATTTATCTGTAAAGAGGAATGGTCAAGAATTCCTCCTGACCGTTGTGCACGTCTGATCTGCAACTACAGGAAACGTTTGGGTGAAGTTATTGCTGCCAAAGGAGGTTCAACCAGTTATTAAATCCAAGGGTTCACATACTTTTTCCACCTGCACTGTGACTGTTTACATGGTGTGTTTAATAAAAACATGGTAACATTTAATTATTTGTGTGTTATTAGGTTAAGCCGACTGTGATTGTCTATTGCTGTGACTTAGATGAAGATCAGATCACATTTTATGACCAATTTGTGCAGAAATCCATATCATTCCAAAGGGTTCACATACTTTTTCTTGCAACTGTATATTCATTTGCATGTATCATTGTGTTTATTTACTTATATATGTTTATAACCTTGTAACCATTAAATCTGCATATTTTTATAAACCTGTGTATTATTGTATAATGCAGAACTACATGTTTTATCATTAACGTCATCTCACGTCAAAAATAACTTATTTATCTGAGGAAATAGTCGGCCTCAGATGTGAATTGTATCAATTAGGTTGTCTACAATTCACCAGGTCATGATTTTAAGAATTTATGACAAATTTTATAAAAAAAAAATTTTTTATGTTTAATTATTTTTATGACCATAATTAATAATTCTTAATTGAATTCTTACCACCCGACAAGAAGTGAATTGGGCTGCGTGAAAAACGCATCGCATCCGCAAGCAAGTGCCGAGTTGCTAAGAGATGCTGTTTGTAAACATTCCGTTTTTGTATCACGCGCAAGAAAAACGCATCAATGCACATTTTACCCGCGAGATAAAAACTGAAACACTGAACGAAATCGCTGACAAAACTGACTGCAATCGCTTGCGAAATGGTGCGAGTTTTCCTAAACGCACCCTACATGCATTCGGACCTAATCCGTGATTCTCGTCTGCAAGAGGCCTAAGGGTCAAAGTAAAAGTATATCATGGGTATCGCTTTGTGTGAAAATGCTGTAGAATTACAATATAAAAATATATATTCCATACGGTAAGCAGCAAAACGAAAAAAAAAAAATCATGATTCGCTGTTTTTTGTTGCTTCAGCCCCTACTAAAATAATTGAATAGAAAGTGATCAAAAAGTCATACACACCCCAACATGGTATCAATGAAAAGCACAGACCACCCTGCAAAAACTGAGCCCCCACCCAGCTCCATAAACATAACAATAAAAAAGTTTCCCACTACATTGTATGCAACCACAAATGGTTCTATTAGAAAGTAGAACTTGTTCCGCAAAAAAAAACGCTCTCATACAGCTATGTGAATGGAAAAATAAAAAAGTTATGGCTTTGGGAAGACAGGGAATGAAAAATGGAAACTTTCCCGGTCATTAAGGGGTGAAGGTTGGGATTAGTAATATTGGGTGGAGAGGCAGATGGAGTCCATAGAACAGAGTCAATGGACAGGGGAGCAGTCTCCAAGGGAAAGCCAACGAGGGGCATCTCTGATGGAGTGAAGGAGGCTAGCTGAGCTATCTGAGCTGCTTGGTGGGATTTGTGATAATTCGGTACCTGAGACCTCAGAGTTTATGTCTATATAAAGTGGAATAGAATTATCACAAACAAATCCAAGAGACCTCAATTGTACGTTTTTCAGGAAATATGTTGGAACTGCGATCGGCAGAGCTCTAAAATAGTATAATAATTTGGGCAAAAAAGAAATTTTTAGAGAGTTAACTCTCCTGATCCGAGATATGTGGTAGATGCTCCACCTTTCTAGAAGTCTCAGCTTTCTGAGGAGCGGTGGGTGATTGTGTGAGTAAAGTGTATTGTAGGAGGCTGTTAGCAGAATGGGGAAATAGAGTCGTGAAACTTCCAACTATGGGAGCGAGATATTGAATGTTTTTGATTTTGCATTATTAAGGCTAGGGCTACACTTCGCCTGTAATGATAGTCAATGGTGTCACAGCAACATGCGACATACTGTGACAGTCGCCAAAAATCCATCCAAGTTGTGTATCAGCATGTGGCAGTGCGACACCATAGACTACCATTACAATAAATGTTGCAAGACTTTTCTGTGACACATGTCGCTGTGTAGCCCTAACCTAATAGCGAGGCCTGAGACTGCCCTGAACCTGGTCAACTCTAAGGCTGCGTTCACACGGGCGAGATTTCCGCGGGGGTGCAATGCGGTAGGTGAACGTATTGCACCCACACTGAATCCCAACCCATTCATTTCTATGGGGCTGTTCACATGAGCGGCGATTTTCACGCATCACTTGTGCGTTGCATGAAAATCGCAGCATGCTCTATATTCTGCGTTTTTCACGCAACGCAGGCTCCATAGAAGTGAATGGGGTTGCGTGAAAATCGCAAGCATCGGTTGCTAGGAGACGCACGGTTGCTAGGAGACGATCGGGATGGAGACCCGATCATTATTATTTTCCCTTATAACATGGTTATAAGGGAAAATAATAGCATTCTGAATACAGAATGCATAGCAAACTAGCGCTGGAGGGGTTAAAAAAATAATAATAATAATAATATAACTCACCTTAGTCCACTTGATCGCGGCCCGGCATCTCCTTCTGTCTCCTTTGCTGAACAGGACCTGTGGTGAGCATTAATTACAGATAAAGGACCTTTGGTGACGTCACTCCGGTCATCACATGATCCATCACATGATCTTTTACCATGGTGATGGATCATGTGATGACTGGAGTGATGTCACCAAAGGTCCTTTACCTGTAATTAATGCTCACCACAGGTCCTGTTCAGCAAAAGGAGACAGAAGGAGATGCCGGGCTTCGCGAACAAGTGGACTAAGGTGATTAAATTTTTTTTTATTTTTTTTTTAACCCCTCCAGCGCTAGTTTACTATGCATTCTGTATTCAGAATGCTATTATTTTCCCTTGTAACTATGTTATAAGGGCAAATAATACAATCTACAGAACACCGATCCCAAGCCCAAACTTCTGTGAAGAAGTTCGGGTTTGGGTACCAAACATGCACAATTTTTCTCACGCGAGTGCAAGACGCATTGCAATGTTTTGCACTCGCGCGGTAAAATCGCGGGTGTTCCCGCAACGCACCCGCACATTTTCCCGCAACGCCCGTGTGAACCCAGCCTAAGAGCAGATTAGGGAGGAAAATATGAGGATACGATTCAGACGACCGTCTTGTTGGGTCCGTATCCGTTCCGCAATTTTGGCCTGTTCCATGGCCCTGCAAAAATATAGAGCATGTCCTATTCTTGTCTGCAATCGTGGACAAGAATAAGCATTTCTATTATAGTGCCGGCCATGCGCGGTCCACAAAATGCGGAATATACATGGACGGTATCTATGTTTTGCGGATCCGCAATTTGCAGACCGCAAAACAATAACGGCCGTGTAAATGAGCCCTTAGAATGTAATCCGCAAACATACACATTTTATGGTGGATGGATGCAAGTTCCAGACCTTTAATATCAATATTGCTACGAATACAGAACGCCTTGAGTTCTAGAGCCAATATAAACAATAAAGGGGACAAGGGGCATCCCAGTCGTGTGCCCCTCCGGATTGAGAATAGTCCAGAAATCCTTTATAGTGGACAAATGCTTGAGGGTTAGCATAAAGTACTTAAAGCCATGTAAGAAATTCGGTGGGAACCTCCAGTGTCTCAGTACAGAGGACAAGTAGAGCCATGATAAGGTACCAAAAGCTTTATGAATATCTAGGGAGAGCAACACGGCAGGGATGCCCCTAGCATTACAGGCGTGAATGAGATGCGGTATGCCTCTGATGTGGTTGTTGATCCTTCCAATCAAGGAAGATAATAGTGTATTAAGGAGCGTTGCTAGTGTCCTGGTAGAGAGTCTATATTAATAAGTGAGATGGAGTGATAATTGACTCGATCAAGGGGATCTTGATCAGGTTTAGGGATCATTGATAAAGCTACCTGGAGAGATTCTTGATGAACTGGAGGACCCTTACATTGCATTAAAATATTCTGCTAGGTAAGGGCTAAGAATGGAGTAGAACTTTATATAATATAACCCAGAACAGCCATTGAGGCCTGGGTGTTTCTGAATGTTAAGGGAACCAATTGCCATTCTATCGCTATTGGGGTCATTTCAGAAGGTAATAGTGATACTGGGGAGTCTGGTGTGGGAGATAGACTAGTCTTCTGTAAATTGGTAGCGATCTGTTCAGAAGAGGAGGTGTGTGGTTGTGAATAGAGGTGGGATAGGGAGGATTTTTCAGGATTAATGGTTATTGTGCCTTTAATATTGCAGAGTTTATCAAAGGGCCCGGAAGATGGGGTTGATTGAAGTGTCCCAGCTAGTGGGGTGAACAGCTTATTGTTTAGGGTATAATATTTCTGACGGGACCATCATTCAACAGTATTGGAGAGGCAAAGATTGAGCTCTGTCGGTGGGCGAGAGAGAACATGGTGGGTGTCTTCAGAGGAGTTTGCCTTTGCCAGGACTTCTCATTGGGATACTTTTTATTCATGTTCTCATTGCTTGAGTGTCCATTTGCAAAGTACTGTTTTATGGGAGATGGGGAGGAGACTGAAGGGGCATTGATAGTAAAGTGTTCTACTAAGTGTGTTTTTATAGAGGAGAACACTTCATGGATCATTAATAGAGGGTCATTAAGAGACTAGGAAGGATTGGGGGGTTTAGACAGGAGAGATAAAGAGGAAACAGACATGGGGCTATGGTGCAGAGCATAAAATAGAATAAAATCCATGTATAACGTGTGCCCCACATGTCTCAGTCCTGTACACATCTCTTATACTCACTATAATCTCTCTATCCTGCAGGCCGGACTGGACAGAGCCTCCATCAAGTCACTGAAGTGAGGACCAGACAGTCGGTTACCAGACAGGTCAAGTTTCTTCAGAGACGGGTTATTCCTTATTACAGATGCCAACTGGATGCAGGAAGTGTCTGGTAGTTTATTATTATCCAATCTGTAAGAATAAGAAGATGAGATGTGGGTGAGGCGTCCACAGAGCGTTAGTATAAAATCTGTAGATTGTGACTGTGGAGAGAAAATGTCCCCGGTTGTTAGTAACATCCATAAATGTCATCACTTGTCATGGATGTAGTAGGGGAGAACACCAAAAGACAACAAGAAGGAATGGAAAAGACACAAGGCCTCACTGCTAGGGTCACTACCTATAAAACCCTGCTCTTGGCCCTAACTCCTATCCGTTTGGGCACCTCTCGATGGTAGAGATGCCCATACATAGGAACCTAGAAAACCCTGGTGGCCCTCGGATGCCCTAATGGTAATCAGATGGCCAAGAGAGGAGAGAAGGCGCTCATAGGTGAGGGTAATGCAAATTGAAGTCTCTTCCCCCTACCCAGGATGAGTGAAGTTACTCACCTGGTTTGGTTTGCACTGATTGTGGTGCAACCTTAGTGGAGGGAGGTTCGAATGGTGGAGGTTGTCTGGGTTGGTGCTGCCAGTAGGTGTCCGAGACGACCCTGGGCGGGGGCCAAACCGCCGCTTGGGTAGATATGTGGATATATAAAAAAAGGTCTCGTCTGCACTGGATTCGTGCGGTGAGCCGATGGACTTAAGGTGCAAATCACAACCCGAGCTTGGATACCCGATTTTTTATTTTGAAAAGACAACGCGTTTCGGGGTACTCAGGACCCCTTTATCAAGTCTGAAAAAACATATATCATTATTACAGTAGTCTGGGCAGTGTAAGTGATCAAAAGTTTGTGGTAGTTGGAAGGCAGTGGTTAAAATTGTGTGCATAAAATAGTGTGCATACATGTACACATACATACAAGCACGCATGAACATAATGTATATCCATAAGTATTTGGTTGGTAGCTCTAATATTTTAGCTGGAGGATTGGTTAGACAAATATTTAAATCGAGGGTAAAAAGTAAAAAAGAGATAAAAATGCCTGAAGGGTGTAGATAAAAGTTAGTTATATATCTAAAATGGTAAAAACTGAGACAGCTAAAAAGCCCTGTTGGGCATGTATATAATCGCATCGAACGGTTTCATGATTGTATACAAGTGTGAATATACAGGTAGGTAAGAGTACGTGGTCCCGGGTGCAAAAAGGGAGTCCCTTATAATACTAACTGTTCTCCCTCATAATGGAACGATTCTTTGAGAAATTATACCCCAAGGGAATGCTATCAATTGGACAGGAGACCTTGCTATTTTTTGGGGGGTTTTAAAATCTGGAAGTTGCACCATGCATAGTTGTTTTGTAGTGAGAGAGTAAGCTTGCAGTACCTGTATCCTCGGCACCGTGAGCCCGCTGGTACACTCTCCTGGAGGGTCCCTTTCAGTAGGAATGCTAGTCAGCGCTGGTGTGGTCAATGAACGGAGTGGCGGGGATAATGAAAAGGATTTTTGGTGAGGTTTCGGTTGGTGGAATGAGATATATGTTTTGGGTCGTGTGTTTTGTTCTGTTCTGTGTTTTGGTTGTCTGTTGGCTGGTGTATTGAGGGGCGTATGTTTCAAGTTATTAGGCAATCAGTCGAAAGTATATACATGTATATAAAATATCCAAATACACACATAGTAAGGCTGTTAACAGCCTGCATTTGTGGGAGGGGCGTCTGGCTATTTATCCCCCTACCTGCCGCTCAGCCAGGCGCCTGAGCCTCACGCCCCTCCCTCCCACCCTTTTTCTCAAAGCTCCCTTTCAGGTATGCCCCCTTTTTTCACTGGTGTACCCGCGCCCGTGGCTCCCGGCACAATTCAGCCACTATGTTCAGGGCAGGTTTCTCTGCGTGTGCCGACGTTGTCCTAGCCCTGACCATAAATATATATATATATATATATATATATACACATATACATACATACATACATGTACATATACATACACACACACACATATATACATACATGTACACGCGCTCAACAGCATATAATGGTCTCAGTGTGTTCTAGTGTCATGGCGTTATTATTGGCCTGTTGACATGAAGTGTTCTTCTTTGCAGACATATATGGTGGTCAGCAGTATATTGGGGTTTGATTGTAATGAGGACTAATATAGTTGAGGTGGTAATGGGCCATCTGGGTAGTGTTTGTGGCAGGTGACCTTGCGTTGTTGAGGCTGCTGGTATCGCAGGAGGATTGGTGCTTACCTGGTTGATGAAGCTGGAGAGTGTCCTGTAGTGGCGGCGCTGTTGTGCTTGCTGCACGTGCGATGTGCAGTGTGAGAAAGCGCGCTTCTTTCAAAGTTTTAAAGCGGGGCTGGGAGGGAGGGGGCGTGGCATGGCAGGGGTGTGTCAGTGAGGGGGCCGGCCGCTGGTGTCGGAGGCTGGGGAGCCCGGCTGATGTCGACAAGATATGTTCCGCTGTTGCAGGGGCTATTATGGCCGGGAGGTATAGTCACCGGGGTAGCTGGAGAGGGTATAGTCTTGGCTGAAATGGCTGGGAAGGTATAATGGTGTTGGGGCTATATGATGGTGGTGCCCAGAATTTTAAGGGTGCCAATTGATTGAAGGGATATGAGTAAAGATAAAGGTGATGATAATGATAAATGTGGAAATTAATGTGGGGAAATAATAATAGTGATACTACTACTACAAAATAAAATAAAAAATATTAATAATGAGAATGAAAAGTAATAAATGTTAATGATGGAAATAAAGTGATGAAAATATAATTGAAATAGAATTGTGTGATATGAAATGAAAGTAGAAGATAATAAATAATAATGATGGGTGGACTATAACTGAAATAAAAATAAAAATAACAAGAAAAAATTATAAAAATAAATATAAATAAATCTAAAAATAACGATAAATAAATAAAGATAAAAATAACAATAAGGGTGGAAACGTGCATGAGGATAAGCATGTTATATTAATCGCATCGCAATTTCAGCTTCGCACTGCTATATTCCATATATGTGCATTTTACGAAATTTCCTACTATTGCTCTAACTTCGTCTTTTAGAATAATACAAATATTCTAAAAGACGAAGTTAGAGCAATATTACGAAATTTCGTAAAATACACATATATATTGTAATTTAGCTAATATACTGCTATATTAACTTTTTTTAACAGTGTACATATTTTACAAAGCTTAAGTTCAGAAGAGGGAAAAAAAATGAAAGAAAAAAAAAATGATTATAGCACTATATTAGCTAAATTACAATATATATGTGTATTTTACGAAATTTCGTAATATTGCTCTAACTTCGTCTTTTAGAATATTCGTAATATTCTAAAAGACGAAGTTAGAGCAATAGTACGAAATTTCGTAAAATACCATTGCCTTATACTAATATACTAGAAAAATCGCAACATGCGATTAAAATAATCGCATATTATTCGCGAAAATTGAAATAATTACGAATATTCGATTTCGACGAATATAACACGAATATTCACTCGAATATTCGCGATATATCGCGAAATCGAATATGGCACCTCTCGCTCATCACTATCAGGGACAGTGAAAAGTCACAATCAAGCTTGTATTCTACTGCCAGTGACAGAGAAGGGAAGAGCAGTGATGGCCAGTTCGCATAGTTCGCCCGCAAACACATGCGAGGTGCCATTTTTTCTCACAAGTCCGGCGCTGCACAGGTAAGCCCTTACCTGTGCCTGTGCGCGAGCCGGTCTGAAAACAAATGCGGTCACCGGGAGCAGGCAGTTCCGAGAACAGCCCGATGAAGGCCCCCGGCGGCTGTTCTCGGAGTTTGCATTTCATTTCAGACCGGCTCGCGGCCCAGGCACAGGTAAGGGCTTACCTGTGCAGCGCCGGACTTGTGAGAAAAAATGGCACCTCGCATGTATCTGCGGGCGAACTATGCGAACTGGCCATCACTGCTCTTCCCTTCTCTGCCACTGGCAGTAGAATACAAGCTTGATTGTGACTTTTCACTGTCCCTGACTCCCTAAGATCATTTTCCTGGCAGACACGGACACCCAACCACTCTCATTCACAGCCCCCCACACAATGACTTTCTGCTCGTTCTGCCAGGGCACCTCCCTGCCTGCTGCAGAGCTATTTGGCTTATCCAGGCTGTCTGTTGGCAAACCTCCCTCCCCTCTTCCTATCGGGGTCATGTGAGAACCCTTCTTCCTCCCTAGTGATTTTTCCCGCTGATATGTGCAGTAAAATGGCGCTATGTGCTGTTTTACTGGATTTGTTCTAAAATAACCTGAAAAAGTTTGGGTTGGTCTGTCAGCCTAAATTTTGCAACGTTCATAACGAACCGGTTTGCTTATCTCTAATACAGATGAAATATAATTAGTATTTTACCTCAGATTCTGCAGGTTATGTAATCCTGGAGCAAGTCTTTCTAATCCTTCATAGTCTAATGAACATCCACGTAGATTGAGGTCTTCTATATTTGTGCAGGTGTCCAGAATAAACCTTAACACTGTGCAGTTTAGAGCCGACATACGAACATTGGAAAAGTCAAGACTTCTGTGTGATTGTAATGATTCCAGCACCAGAGCCTTATTCCGGGATTCATACAGATAGAAAAATGTACTGAGAAGATGTCGCTTGTTATCCAACATCCACTGATCTTCTAGATTGAACTCATTTAGCCAAGTGATGACATCTATAGATGTCTGAGCTGCTTGTCTGTCCAGGTATCCAGTTAGCATTGACCTGGTGGAGCCATCTGATAGACCACACAGGAAACGGAGGAACATCTCACCTCGTCCATCAGGATAGGATTTGGCATCTTTTAGTGATTTCTGTAACTTTTCAGGAGAATAGTCCACATAATGCACCAAGGCAGAGAAGAATTCCTGAACAGTGAGATGTAAGAAGGAATAGGACACAGGTTCCTCCGATTCCATCAGAAAACTTGATAAGAGCTTTGACGTATTGTCCACATGAAAACAGTCCAGATCTCGGTCATCAAAGATAATCCTGTGATTCATGACTCCATGTTCTGCCATCCATCCGATGGACTGCAGGATCTTCTGAGCGTCACTTTTGTCCAGGCAATGATTGGACAGGATGTTGGCGACAAATATCGCAAAGAGCTGGGTGACGGTTTTGGGTAATAATGACACCGGCTGATCACTACTTGTTGGCTGGAAGCTCCTGGATAATACAGTACAGGTGATCCAGCAGTAGGACGGGAGGTAACAGAACGTGTACAGGGTGTCATTCTGCTTCACATAATTAAAAGCCTTTTCTGCCAGTTCAGGGTCGGGGAAGAAGTTTTGAAAGTACATCCGTCGTTCTTCTGGTAAAAACCCAGTAATTTCCACTATTCTCTGGAAAACTGTACAATCAATTGATGCCAGTCTGGTTGGGCGACTGGTCATTAGGACAGAACAACCATCAAGAAGAGACTTTCTCACCAAACTAACCACAATCTGACCACAAGGTTCAGGCAGTTTAGGATTAGAGCCCAAGTGACGTGATGAGAAATCCATGTTATGACGACTTTCATCTAAACCATCAAATATAAAGAGAAGTTTTTCTGGTTCCTGTAGGATGTTACTAAGCTGCTCCTCCAGATATGGGTACTGATGAAGGATTAGAGTCTCCAGACTAACTTTATCCAGTCTGTTGAGTTCTCGGAATTTGAAGAAAAAGACAAAGGAGAATCTTTGATAGAGATCCCCCTTCACCCAGTCATAGACAACCTTCTGCATCAGTGTGGTCTTCCCTGCACCAGGCACTCCGCTCACCATTACCATACGTGGCACAAGTCTGGATCGGTGGCACCAGCGGAACAGTTTGTTGCGGGAAATGTGTAGTAATTGGTTTTGTTTTCTCTTTAAGTATTCCTCATGTTTTACCCCGGTCTCTATGAGCTCATTCTCAGAGCGTTTTCTGAAGTGATCAGTGGAGACAATGATGAGGTTGACATAACGTGTAGAGAATGGAAAACTCTCCTCTCGCTGGTCACATCTTGGAGGTTTGTTCTCTAGAAGTTTCTCAGTTCTTTCATGTAAATGTTTCTTGTGACGGATCTGGAATTCTATAGAAAATAGGAAAATAAAAGGTGAAGATAAGAAGCTGAAACAGAACTAAATATCTAGATGAAGAAATGGCAGATATCTGTACATTGCTGAACTTTCCAGCTCTTCTTGTCCACGTGACTTTTCTAGACACATTGGAGCGGATTTACTAATAGTGTCTGAAAGGAAGACAGTGTGAACTAAGACCAGACCGACAGACACTGCTCCAGATTTATCACACAGACTGACACTGGATGATACATCTAGATAATAACTTTACACAACACCAAGGGCACCACAAACCAGAGAGACCCCAAACCAGGGTTTGCCACGTGGGGGACAAAGGGTGATCTATTCACTGTGCACGGTCCAATGAGTACCAGGGAGGACCATAGCCACCGTGAGTACTAGTACCACCATCACACACACATTCTCACCTTAGGCCCGGGCCACCGCTGCATGTTACTAACTAGAATACTAGGTGTGGTGGTGCTGTACGGTGTAATTTACACGAAATGCAGGCAGCATGTCATAGAGCAGGAGGAGCTGAGCAGATTGGTGTATAGTTTATGGGAAAAGATCCAGTAAAACTTGTACTTTATTTATTAAAAGCAGCACTGTCAGCATGATCAACCCTACTAAACCAGACGTAGTGCCTGGTAGGGTTGATCATTCTGATACAAATTATATTTTTTTAGGTATTAATAATGCATAGAAATCATTACTTTTGTAAATATGCAAATTACTTGGTGTTTGGAACACGGAGGGGTGTGCTTTAGCGTTATAAGCCCCCCTGTTGCGCTGAACACTGCACCCTGACATTTCACTGATAGAGGAAGACACCTTATCTTTCCCCGTCTTCTGCACCTGAGCACTACCTCCAAATGTCTGCGCCTGTACTACAGCTGTGCCGCTGCTTACCGAGCATTTCATATCCATACCGCACAGGAGCCGATGACCTCATTTAACCCAGAAGCGATCCTCCTGTGTCTCAGTGACTGACAGCCGTCCCTCTATGAGGAGGTGAATATAATTAGGACCTGACCTGGGTAAGGTAATTTTACTAGTTTATTTACAAATGCCTATCCAGGCAATAGAACCTGTCTTGACCCAGGTATAAATTAATACTTGACTTTTATTTGAATACAAGTTAAAACATAAATGCTAAGTGTGTGCGAGGTGCAATCTTTAATTGAACTTAAACAGAACCAAAAATTTAAGGGGTGTTAAAAACACAGTACACCACTTCACTGGTAGGTGTATTGCTTTGACAATTAGGCGGGGTGAAGAGATGTGCACAATCTCTCACCCTTACCACTGTAAGGGCAGAACACTACCGTACCACCGTCCGCGGTGACTCTGCCAGTTGAGAATGGTTGTGATAACAGCCATATAGAGTGGTGGGAGAAATGGCAATATCAACCCACTATGTGAATGGCGCATAAAGCGTCTCAGTTGATCTCAGACTGGGATTAGTGGCAACTAACACCACAACACGGACTCGGTGCACAGTAGCCAAAACTACAACTAATTTGATTGCTAAACCAAACCAAGCAACGTCGGCCTGCCTGACCGCTAGTTGCTGGTTAACAGTGGAGTGGTGCACAGCGATTAAAAACTAACACTGCCCCCCGACATGTTTCACCGGTATTCTGGCTTCTTCAGGGGTTAATGCGCAGCCATGAGTGACCCCGGCCACCTGGAGGTTTAAATAGTGTGTAAACAGGGGCGTAACTAGAAGTGACTGGGCCCCACAGCAAATATTTATAAGGGCCCCCCCCCAGCGCGCTTCGCACCTCCCTCCTCCTGTGTAAACCCCACTCCGTTGGCACAGTGTAGCGGTATACTGTATATTGTGTGGCACAGTGTAGAGGTATACTGTATATTGTGTGGCACAGTGTAGCGGTATACTGTATATTGTGTGGCACAGTGTAGAGGTATACTGTATATTGTGTGGCCCAGTGTAGCGGTATACTGTATATTGTGGGGCACAGTGTAGCGGTATACTGTATATTGTGTGGCACAGTGTAGCGGTATACTGTATATTGTGTGGCACAGTGTAGCGGTATACTGTATATTGTGTGGCACAGTGTAGCGGTATACTGTATATTGTGTGGCACAGTGTAGAGGTATACTGTATATTGTGTGGCACAGTGTAGAGGTATACTGTATATTGTGGGGCACAGTGTAGAGGTATACTGTATATTGTGGGGCACAGTGTAGAGGTATACTGTATACTGTGTGGCACAGTGTAGAGGTATACTGTATACTGTGGGGCACAGTGTAGAGGTATACTGTATATTGGGTGGCACAGCGTAGAGGTATACTGTATATTGTGTGGCACAGCGTAGCGGTATACTGTATATTGTGTGGCACAGCGTAGCGGTATACTGTATATTGTGGGGCACAGCGTAGCGGTATACTGTATATTGTGGGGCACAGCGTAGCGGTATACTGTATATTGTGGGGCACAGCGTAGCGGTATACTGTATATTGTGTGGCACAGCGTAGAGGTATACTGTATATTGAGGGGCACAGTGTAGCGTATACTGTATATTGAGGGGCACAGTGTAGAGGTATACTGTATATTGTGTGGCACAGTGTAGCGGTATACTGTATATTGTGTGGCACAGTGTAGAGGTATACTGTATATTGTGTGGCACAGTGTAGAGGTATACTGTATATTGTGTGGCACAGTGTAGAGGTATACTTTATATTGTGGGGCACAGTGTAGCGGTATACTGTATATTGTGTGGCACAGTGTAGCGGTATACTGTATATTGTGGGGCACAGTATAGAGGTATACTTTATATTGTGGAGCACAGTATAGAGGTATACTGTATATTGTGTGGCACAGTGTAGAGGTATACTGTATATTGTGTGGCACAGTGTAGAGGTATACTGTATATTGTGTGGCACAGTGTAGAGGTATACTGTATATTGTGGGGCACAGTGTAGCGGTATACTGTATATTGTGTGGCACAGTGTAGAGGTATACTGTATATTGTGGGGCACAGTGTAGAGGTATACTGTATATTGTGGGGCACAGTGTAGCGGTATACTGTATATTGTGCGGCACAGTGTAGCGGTATACTGTATATTGTGCGGCACAGCGTAGCGGTATACTGTATATTGTGCGGCACAGCGTAGCGGTATACTGTATATTGTGCGGCACAGCGTAGCGGTATACTGTATATTGTGCGGCACAGCGTAGCGGTATACTGTATATTGTGGGGCACAGCGTAGCGGTATACTGTATATTGTGTGGCACAGCGTAGCGGTATACTGTATATTGTGTGGCACAGCGTAGAGGTATACTGTATATTGTGTGGCACAGCGTAGAGGTATACTGTATATTGAGGGGCACAGTGTAGCGTATACTGTATATTGAGGGGCACAGTGTAGAGGTATACTGTATATTGTGTGGCACAGTGTAGCGGTATACTGTATATTGTGTGGCACAGTGTAGAGGTATACTGTATATTGTGTGGCACAGTGTAGAGGTATACTGTATATTGTGTGGCACAGTGTAGAGGTATACTGTATATTGTGGGGCACAGTGTAGAGGTATACTGTATATTGTGGGGCACAGTGTAGCGGTATACTGTATATTGTGGGGCACAGTGTAGCGGTATACTGTATATTGTGTGGCACAGTGTAGAGGTATACTGTATATTGTGGGGCACAGTGTAGTGGTATACTGTATATTGTGGGGCACAGTGTAGCGGTATACTGTATATTGTGCGGCACAGTGTAGCGGTATACTGTATATTGTGCGGCACAGTGTAGAGGTATACTGTATATTGTGCGGCACAGTGTAGAGGTATACTGTATATTGTGCGGCACAGTGTAGAGGTATACTGTATATTGTGCGGCACAGTGTAGAGGTATACTGTATATTGTGGGGCACAGTGTAGAGGTATACTGTATATTGTGGGGCACAGTGTAGAGGTATACTGTATATTGTGGGGCACAGTGTAGAGGTATACTGTATATTGTGGGGCACAGTGTAGCGGTATACTGTATATTGTGGGGCACAGTGTAGCGGTATACTGTATATTGTGGGGCACAGTGTAGAGGTATACTGTATATTGTGTGGCACAGTGTAGAGGTATACTGTATATTGTGTGGCACAGTGTAGAGGTATACTGTATATTGTGTGGCACAGTGTAGCGGTATACTGTATATTGTGTGGCACAGTGTAGCGGTATACTGTATATTGTGTGGCACAGTGTAGCGGTATACTGTATATTGTGTGGCACAGTGTAGCGGTATACTGTATATTGTGTGGCACAGTGTAGTGGTATACTGTATATTGTGTGGCACAGTGTAGTGGTATACTGTATATTGTGTGGCACAGTGTAGAGGTATACTGTATTGTGTGGCACAGTGTAGAGGTATACTGTATATTGTGGGGCACAGTGTAGAGGTATACTGTATATTGTGGGGCACAATGTAGAGGTATACTGTATATTGTGGGGCACAGTGTAGCGGTATACTGTATATTGTGTGGCACAGTGTAGCGGTATACTGTATATTGTGGGGCACAATGTAGCGGTATACTGTATATTGTGTGGCACAGTGTAGAGGTATACTGTATATTGTGGGGCACAGTGTAGAGGTATACTGTATATTGTGTGGCACAGTATAGAGGTATACTGTATATTGTGTGGCACAGTGTAGTGGTATACTGTATATTGTGTGGCACAGTGTAGGCTTTATGTGTATAACAAACATATTTCACATGAAAACTTACAGTTCCTTGGCCCTTGGGGATCTCGGACGCCACTTCCACACTTGGCCGGGGGCTCGGCGGAGCTGATGTTGTGTTTTATCCTAATGAGAAAGATTCCATAATAAGGATTTGGAGAAGGGGCAGAGGGATAGCAGAGCAGGGGGAGGCTGGTGCTGCTACTAGGGGGTCATACCATGGGGGAGTAATAAAGCCCACCATAATGCCCCCCAGTAGTAATAATTCTCCTTCTAATAGACAGTGCAAAAAAATACCCCCTTGTAATGCCCCCAGTTGAGCTAATGTCCCCATAATGTCCCAGTATAAAATACCCCTATATAGTGCCCCCAGTAAATTCCCCCATAGTGCTCCTCTCCCCCCTTCCTGCTAGTGCCCCCCATAATGTACCAGTATAAAATGCCCCATATATAGTGCTCCAGTAGATGCCCCTCAGTGTCCGGCCTCTGATAGGCTGCCGGCTTAGTGTCCCCCATAATGCCCCCCAATAATGTGCCAGTAAGTGTCCCCATAGATGCCCCCCCATCATGTGCCAGTATCAAGTGCCTCTCTCCTCTCTCCCATGTCCCAGTATCATAGTGCAATCTCTCCCCCCCCCAAAAAAAGTGCCAGTATCAGGTGCCAACCCCCCCCCCATGTGCCAGTATCAGGTGCCAACCCCTCCTCCCCCCCATGTGCCAGTATCAAGGGCCTCCGGCTCCCCCCATGGCAGTAACAGTCGGGTATTAAAAAAAAAAAGATAAACACTTATACTTACCTCCATGTCAGCGATGCGATGCAGCCTCTTCCTGTATGTCCATATATGGAGTCAGTGCTTGTGTATTTCAGAAAAGTTTCTGTTGGGATTCGAACCCACGACCTTCTGTATCAGAGGCAAAGCAACTAACCACAAAACCATAAGAGCTGCCTTGCTGCTGACTGACTGAAAATATGAGACTTCTACTGTTATAGCTGGCTAAGTGTACATCTATACACATGACAGCTGCCCTAACACACCCAGCACTGCTATATCTCTATATGACAGCTGTCCCAGCACACTCAGCTCTGCTAGATCTCTATATATGACCGCTGCCCCAGCAAACTCAGCTCTGCTACATCTATACACATGACAGCTGCCCCAACACACCCAGCACTGCTATATCTCTATATGACAGCTGTCCCAGCACACTCAGCTCTGCTATATCTATACACATGACAGCTGCCCAAACACACCCAGCGCTGCTATATATCTATATGACAGCTGTCCCAGCACACTGAGCTCTCCTATATCTATATATGATAGCTGCCCCAGCACATCCAGCTCTGCTACATCTATATATCTCTAAGTATTGCTATACAGTAGATATATAGAGATATAGCAGAGCTGAGGGTGCTGGGGCAGCTGTCATGTGTATAGATGTAGCAGAGCTGGCTGTGTTTGGGTAGCTGTCATGTGTATAGATGTAGTAGAGCTGGGTTTGCTGGGGCAGCTGATATATATAGAGATATAGTAGAGCTGAGTGTGCTGGTGCAGCTGTCATGTGTATAGATGTAGCAGAGCTGGGTGTGTTTGGGCAGCTGTCATGTGTATAGATGTAGTAGAGCTGGGTTTGCTGGGGCAGCTGTCATATATAGAGATATAGCAGAGCTGAGTGTGCTGGGACAGCTGTCATATAGAGATATAGCAGTGCTGGGTGTGTTAGGGCAGCTGTCATGTGTATAGATGTACACTTAGCCAGCTATAACAGTAGAAGTCTCATATTTTTTTAATCAGTTGCAATGCAGCCTTTATGGCTGTGTGGGTAAATGCTTTGACTCTGATACATTGATACATTGGAGGTTGTGGGTTTGAATCCCAGACACTTCAGGATTAGATCACATTAGCGAGGGGGCCTGGTCAGCCGCTGCTGTGAAGGCACCTTGAACTGAGAATCGATCTTATTTAACCAACTTGAAAATAAACTGTCACAGTTACGCCACTGGGCTCGGGCCTGTGTGTAAAAAAATAAATAATAATAATCAACAGAAGGCGGCCCGGACAGGGCCCCATAGCCACTGCTATGGTTGCTATGGCGATCCCTACGCCACTGTGTGTAAACTAATTGACATTTTAGCCATCCTATCAGTTACAAAGGACAAAGCACTGCCAACCAATAGTGTCCTTAGACACACCCCTACAATCTGATTGGAGTGCCGGACACAGTCGCCCCCTATACGCATCATCAGAAAAAAAACAAAAAAATGTATTATTACTCTTCATCCTTAAACATAGACTGTGCCAAACACCGTTGCCCACTATACGCATCATCAATGACGCGCTGCACCCGAAGTGCTTGCGCAAACTCTTGGAATACATCCACTGGTAGCAAGATTGAGCATGCGCTGCGCTATCTATGGCTGCACACGAACTCAGGCCCCGTAAAAGGGGACCTGTGCAGTGAGACAACACGCCAACATCCAAAGACTAAAACTGACATTTGCAAAAGTGGATGCATGCCTCACAATACAGCGCTGCGCATAAGCACTATCTGGTATAAGTACTGTGCAGTGGGCTACTAGGCATATGCCTGCTGACAAACAGAAAACAGAAAGAAAAAAATGAAAAGAAAAATGTGCTATTGCACAAGCATTCATATCAATAACTGGGACTTAGCCAAGTGAAGATGGCATTGAGACTTAGCCAAGTAGGGGTGACACGTCGTCTGCACCATCAGGACAAAGTGATTGAAGGAATGACATTAGTATTGGTGGCAGTGAAGATGCATTTTGTCCAAAACAAGTGTCAGTATTTTCATTATTATTGTTACTAATAAACTGACACTAGATGTTCCAGCAAAGCCCTTCATTATTAGTACTCAAAACTTCTTGGCTCAATGTCTGGATACTAATAACTTAGAAAATTGCAGAAATAGAAAAATAGAAAACACACAACAGAAAACAAACTACCGACCCTCCTTAGTTATCAAAGAAAAGCAGTGAAGGCAAAACCTTCATTGAGCCCTTTGGGACTGAGACTATCTACACCAATCAGATTGTAGGGGTGTGTCTAAGGACACTATTGGTTGGCAGTGCTTTGTCCTTTGTAACCGATAGGATGGCTAACCTGTCAATTAGTTTACACGCTATTTAAACCTCCAGGTGGCCGGGGTCACTCATGGCTGCCTATTAACCCCTGAAGAAGCCAGAATACCGGTGAAACATGTCGGGGGGCAGTGTTAGTTTTTAATCGCTGTGCACCACTCCACTGTTAACCAGCAACTAGCGGTCAGGCTGTCAAAGCAATACACCTACCAGTGAAGTGGTGTATTGTGTTTTTAACACCCCTTAAATTTTTGGTTCTGTTTAAGTTCAATTAAAGATTGCACCTCGCACACACTTGGCATTTATGTTTTAACTTGTATTCAAATAAAAGTCAAGTATTAATTTATACCTGGGTCAAGACAGTTTCTATTGCCTGGATAGGCATTTGTAAATAAACCTCTATGAGGCGGAGGAGGTCCTATCAGTGACTGACAGCCTTCCCTCTATGAGGAGGAGGTCCTATCAGTGACTGACAGCCTTCCCTTTATGAGGAGGAGGTCCTATCAGGGACTTACATCCTTCTCTCTATGAGGAGGAGGAGGTCCTATCAGGGACTGACAGCCTTCCCTCTATGAGGAGGAGGTCCTATCAGTGACTGACAGCCTTCCCTCTATGAGGAGGAGATCCTATCAGTGACTGACAGCCTTCCCTCTATGAGGAGAAGGTCCTATCAGTGACTGACAGCCTTCCCCTTATGAGGAGGAGGTCCTATCAGTGACTGACAGCCTTCCCTCTATGAGGAGGAGGTCCTATCAGTGACTGACAGCCTTCCCTCTATGAGGAGGAGATCCTATCAGTGACTGACAGCCTTCCCTCTATGAGGAGAAGGTCCTATCAGTGACTGACAGCCTTCCCCTTATGAGGAGGAGGTCCTATCAGTGACTGACAGCATTCCCTCTATGAGGAGGAGGTCCTATCAGTGACGACAGCCATCCCTCTATGAGGAGGAGGTCCTATCAGTGACTGACAGCCTTCCCTCTATGAGGAGGAGATCCTATCAGTGACTGACAGCCTTCCCTCTATGAGGAGGAGATCCTATCAGTGATTGCCATCCTTCCCCTTATGAGGAGGAGGTCCTATCAGTGATTGCCATCCTTCCCCTCATGAGAAGGAGGTCCTATCAGTGACTGACAGCCTTCTCTCTATGAGGAGGAGGTCCTATCAGTGACTGACAGCCTTGCCTCTATGAGGAGGAGGTCCTATCAGTGACTGACAGCCTTCCCTCTATGAGGAGGAGGTCCTATCAGGGACTGACAGCCTTCCCTCTATGAGGAGGAGGTCCTATCAGGGACTGACAGCCTTCCCTCTATGAGGAGGAGGTCCTATCAGGGACTGACAGCCTTCTCTCTATGAGGAGGAGGTCCTATCAGGGACTGACAGCCTTCTCTCTATGAGGAGGAGGTCCTATCAGGGACTGACAGCCTTCCCTCTATGATGAGGTCCTATCAGGGACTGACAGCCTTCCCTCTATGAGGAGGAGGTCCTATCAGGGACTGACAGCCTTCCCTCTATGAGGAGGAGGTCCTATCAGGGACTGAAAGCCTTCCCTCTATGATGAGGTCCTATCAGGGACTGACAGCCTTCTCTCTATGAGGAGGAGGTCCTATCAGGGACTGAAAGCCTTCCCTCTATGATGAGGTCCTATCAGGGACTGACAGCCTTCCCTCTATGAGGAGGAGGTCCTATCAGTGACTGACAGCCTTCCCTCTATGAGGAGGAGGTCCTATATGGGACTGACAGCCTTCCCTCTATGAGGAGGAGGTTCTATCAGGGACTGACAGCCTTCCCTCTATGATGAGGTCCTATCAGGGACTTACAGCCTTCCCTCTATGATGAGGTCCTATCAGGGACTGACAGCCTTCCATCTATAAGGAGGAGGTCCTATCAGAGACTCACAGCCTTTCCTTTATGAGGAGCAG